>NW_014554836.1:411806-515526 GCF_001313825.1 Dinoponera quadriceps | reverse complement strand
AATTCCCCCGACAAACCCCCCCCCCCCCCCCGAGAAGCCCCGCCATCCCCGACAGACCAGGAGCAAATTCTCGCGTCTACTTACAAAATCCCCTCTTTAATCTTTCTTCGAACCTTCCCTCCACTTTGTTCTGTGCCGCTTCCCGATATTTATCTATTTCGCCATTACGTCCGTTCTCCCGCCGAGTTTCTCCTTTTGTTCACTGCCAATTGGATTATCGTGACTTTACTCGATTTAGTTCCTCCCCCTACTTTTCCTCAAGAGAAATCATTAAGCGGTCCGACTAAACTCTCTCTCTCTCTCTCTCTCTTGGTTTCTCCCGTAACTATTTCTACGCTCGTCTCGTAAACGAATACCACTGCGCGCGTTTACAAGTATATCGCTAATAGCGCGCATGGAAAAGGTGGACTTTCGAAGGAAACGACGGAATAGAGCGTTACGACTACCGTTCTTTTCATACAGCGGATGTTTTCCACGATCGTGCACGACGCTTCGGCGTAATCCGCACGAGGTGTTAAGAGCCGCACTGCGGACACGTGGTAACAATGGTAACACGCTCGACGTATTTAATCAAGAGAGAGAGAAAGAGTGAGAGGAGGGGAGAGGGAGCGATTGTGCGCTATGGGTGCCGCGCTAACTGACCGTCTCGTGATCGTTACGCGAGCGATTAACGCGCGTTTCCGCGTGAGCGGGGGGCCTGCGATCGGTTATGAACGCACGAAGGATTTCGTTTTCCCCCTTTTGCGAATATTCCTTTTTCATCTCTCGGCCGACCGTGATCGCGATCTTTACGACACGCATGCGAGCGACCCGTGTTTCATAAAGTAAGGATTATACTCTATAAATTTCTTGAAGTGAAACCTCATTCGAAACAAGTGAAAATTCACTCCGAGCGATAGTGAAAATACCAGTCTAAGTGATAGCGAAAGTACTAGAAAATCTAATATTTTACAATCGAAATGTAATATTACGTAGATTATTAAAGTTTTGAAAATATTAATAATATTTAAAAGAGAGATGGAGTAATTTTTTAAATATTTTTATCACAATATTTTCCCCCTTTTCCGTATGAAATGTAATTGTCAATTGAAATTGCGAACCGAAAAAGGGATACAACGGCTGGATACTAGGACTGTTATAGTAAGGCTCGATCATCTTTTTGCTTATAACATACGCTATTCAGGTAAGGTTAGATTCGGTATGAAATGAAAATATTCACTCCGCGAGATACGAAGTGAAAGAATTCGCTCTATAAAAGTGAAAAGTCGCTCCAACTCGAGTGATTCGATAGTTACTCCATTTTTCGAACGGAACTTCATTCCACGACAAATTATCCGCTCCACGTCACAGAATAGAAGAATTCACTCGATAAGAAGGAAAAGTCACTTTAATTCAAGAGTTACTTAGAATTCACTCCGTATTTCGAGTGGAGATTTAATTCTAAGAAATTTAGAAATCTAACGGAGCAGGCTGATACACTGTGGTGTGAAACCACGGACAACGAGAGAGAGAGAGATTCCGCGCGCGATCTGTAATTTTAAAGATGCAAACTCGCATCAATTTTGTGATATTTCCAAAAAAGAGGAAGAAAAAAAAATTCGTGAATCCCGAATCGCGGCAGGAACTCGCTCGCTCATTCGTCCGGCTCGGTTGACCGATATCGGACGCGTTTTTCGAAAACCGCTGATGCGTGTCCCTACTGTGCGAACATAAAATCTGCATTGAAATCCACCGGTCGAGAACGGCAATATGTCTCACGTCCGAGCATGTAGTCAGCCATGAAATACTCGGACAGAGTGCGTCAACGGAGCGTCTGAAAATTCATTGTTCATGGCGCGTAGCCATAGCGCGTGGCCTAGCGTTTCGCGTTTCTATGCGAGCGCGGGACCGAGCGAAATGGAAACCGCGTGCCAAATACGCTCCTTTCCTCTCCGATTCTCCCGGCTGGATTTGACGAGTGCGTCGATTCGGCCTTGCGCATTTCACACACGTATGAGTTATACTTTACGACAGAGAGCCCGCGCGGATTACTCAACGACGGCGGGGAAGAAAGTCGGCGGCGCGCTCTCCTTCCGGATTGATATTTACCTTCCGCGGGAGAGGCCGTGATATTCGGCTAATCTACCTGACAGATTTACACTTTGCCAAATGAGACGTTAAGCGGACCGGACGACTGTAGATTCTCGTTCAAGCGAACACGCGTTATCGCGTATTTTTATCACGGCCGACAACAAGTGCGTAATAAACCGACTGTGAGGAGAGAGAGCGCGCGCGCGCGCGATGTAATTTTGGTTTAGCGTTATAGAACATGATTTACACGGGGACGAACGCGCGCGCTTTACAACGTCGCGATTTATGACATCGCCGTAATGCGCACGGCGCTCCATTATCTTCCGCTTCCGCTGCGTTCGTCCCGCCACTTTCGCCCCCTAATGCGCAAACTGCGAGCGCTGTCAATCACTCAGCCTTGAATCACTTCGCCTTCCGGGGAGGGAAAGGGATGAGAGGGCGCCGGCTAACGAAATGACTGTGCCTTAAATATTTCAGCGTGCTCTTTTTTCTTCTCGTTTCAGCCTCTTTCGCCTATCCGTCGTCCTCTCGCTCCCCGTTTCCGTGCCGTCGATGGCGACAGAATGCAAATTTGTCCGCGTCCATTGGCGTCGATGCTGCTGTGCTGCTGCTACTACTAATCGATTGATTGCCTCTCGCCTCGAGATAGCGGACGCTGATCGTCGACGCGATCTTTAAAATTGCAAATGAGCCCGATCGTTCCGTTTGCGCGATTAATTTGATCAAGACGACGCTCAGTTACTTACGAATCGCGATAACGGCGCCAGTCGGAAACAATCGGACGGATAATGTATAATCCGCGCGAGGCAGCCGTTCGAGAGTGTAATAAAAAGGTAAAGGAAAAATATCAGATTAATAGATTCACGAACGCGCCACTGTTATCGACGACCCCATTTTGCGTCTCGGGTCAAATGTGTGCTGCGCTTTTTCTCTCCCCTCCCCTCCCGTGCTTTTTAAACTGGGTTACGTCTATTTCAGCGCAAGGTGGCTCGAAGGGGATCGTTTGGACGGGCTCTCCGGGCTTTTATTATGACAAGCCCGTACCTTACGTGGGTTATGATGGCTATGTGGAATGCAGGCATCGTCCCCGACGTGTTAAAGAGGGTGGCTAGTGCCTTTTATTCGTGTGCGTATAACGTGAATGCGCCGTCGGCGTGCGCACACGGGAGGGAAGAAGGAGGTAGGAGGGGGAAAAAAGGAAGATTACCACCGACGTCGCGTTATACATTTGAAAGGTAAAGTACGGCCAGGCAGGAAGTGCTACGTCACGTTTTGTAAATTCTCGTTCTCCTCTCTAATTAAAAGACATTCGTTTGAAGCGAGCGCCCATCGTGACCCGTGAGCGACGTCTCCTAGCCGTATTGGCTCGTGCTCTCCTCCAAACACTTGGAACTTTTTTATTACTTGCACTTATTCGCGCGCACGCGCCTCCTCGATTTACTTTTTACCCCCGGAGCGAGTATTTTTACATAAAACTCTTCGCAACACGAGGCTGTTCAAACATCTCGTACTTTTCATTATTATCTATCTCGATTATTTTTACTCGAGAGACAAGAACGAAATATATTACTGTCGGCGAACGGGGTAGAATACGGTATTATTTGCTTTTCTAATTTATGCACTCAATCCCTTGTCGCGCAACGCGAGCGCGTCAGTCGATCGATGCTTAACCGTCTTAAATATTCATTTCCCTAATCTTCTTAGAGGAGATATCGATTTCCGTGTGATTTCCGAGCGCGTTCCTACGCGATAAATCCTTTCTCATAATTTCTCTTATACTTGTAATAACGAGCGCGACGACGCTGATAAGATTTACTTCGTTACATTAAGCCACTTCCCCGGCCTTCGCATATCTTCCACCTCAGCTTACGGCTTACCCTCACGCTCATACGTTACACCATGTGATTAGCGTTGCAGTATTATGTTTCCGACACATCTCGCGCCGTCCACTCTCGGTAAAATAACACGTCAGCCCGGCGACGCTCGATTTTTCATTTTCGGAGTTACTTTTTGCGGAAATGATACTTGTCTTGCGTGTTGGTGGAAGTAAGGATGAATTGGCGCGACGTAAAAGCGCATCGCTGTACGATAGCGGCCGATGGGGCTAGAAAAAAAATTGCAGCGAGAGAGAGAGAGGAAAGCCGAGGATCTGCCGTGAAAAGCGGAAAAGAATTGACGCACGCGTGCGGGAAAGGGAAAATCCGGTGCTTCATCGTGTTAACGATTAATAAGAGAGAGACGGGCGATTTCTTGTCGTCCGGGGAATTTTTTCGTATTCATTCTATCCTACGAGCGCGCTGGTAGGAGAAACGGGTATTGTAACTTCGAATGAATAAGTCGCAGTCGCAGAATGAGCAACGTCAGCGATTACAGAAAGACAGACAAACGCCGCAGAATGAGCAACGTAAGCAGCTGCAGCTCTGACGTGGGTTACACGAGCGGTTGCAGCATAAGCAACGATTTGTCCGACATCGGATACACCGGATGTCTCCGCTCCGATAAATTTTTATTTTCGATACAATAAGTGATCCATAGCCGCGCGCGACGTAAAACTTACGCCGGGGGATCGCTTTCATAAAATAAATTGCGCGAGGCCGGCGGTCGTAAAATTTGATTGCTTTCTAAAACGCGCCGTTACGCGCGTAAGCTTTACAGGCCAGACAATTAAAGCGTACCTCATATACGTTCGGCGCGCATTAAATAGATATTGAAACTATAAACGTGGAAGGCAGCGTCTGCGCGCCTCCTCGTCTCCGATTTAATTGCTTCCGACGACTGCGCATGCATTCTCATCTCGTTATTACGGGCGCAACTCGCATGATCCACGCCGAAGCGAAACTCTCTGATCAGAGCGGAGAATATTGCGTGTTTTTACACGCGTCGCGACGGAATTTTGTTTGTTAACGTTGCGTCGAGTTTCGCGTCGAGGGCAACGCAAAAATTGACAGGGGGTAAAAAGGAAGTTAAACGAAAACCCGTCACCCGGGATGGAGTTGACCCAGAAATCGAATTTCTGGGGGCGAATTTTCATTACTTCCACGGGACTCACGTTCGGCTGGCGCGCCACCAGAAAAATAATAATGTAACATTTCACTTCGAAAACCGATAGACATCTTGATGCCTGCGTAGCCGTTCGAGGAGATATTACGGTCGATATCTTGGTACAGAACCAAGAAGTTAGTCCAAGGTGTTCATGACATTTTTACGTCGATGCAGTCTCACTATAATTTCCACAATGATTAATATATCAAAATGTGACGCTTTTTCTCGGCCTGTCGCGGAAGAGAAAGAGAGAGCTGTGCGCGAGAGCAACGAAAAATGGGGCAGGAATGTGTGTTACATTAAAATCAGCGCGGCACGGATGGTACTAAAAGGTGGAAATATAGAATTGTTAATCCAAAGGAGCGGTATGTAGATTTCGTAGAGCGCAGTCCAATAATAATTTATGGTAAGTAATTCCCGCAGCCTTGGAATCGCACGGATTTTCATTTTGAGCCGGGGCAAAACGAAAACGTCTGCCGTACTACGCTTTTCTTTGCTCGTTCTCTCTCCCACCCGAACAGTTCGCTAAATGCAATCTATGGCGGTTTGCAATTCGCGCTCGCCTTGATTTGTTAATTAAGAGCGGATATTGTACGGCGATCAGGGTGCGACTAATGAAATAGACGATAGGCGAACGCAAAAATTTATGGATTGTGCGTGCGCGCGCGTGTGTCTGTGTAACACGGAAAAGCCCAATAATCTCGTCTATAGTTGAAAATAGATAATAGGCAATCCACGAGATAAATGGTCCAAGAAAATTTCATCTCTGAGGAGCGTCTAGTAGGGTTCGATCTATCACGGTTGACTGCGCCTGCTCGATGCACTTATGTAAATGCCGCGTTGATTATGCATCACTAGTTACGACGGCGGGGGAAGTTTGAAAATATACCCGGATCCGAAATCTTCCACCCGTGATGTATGCACGCTCCATGACTTTCGAAAAATGCTTAATTTATCTCAGTAGACCGACCCAGCGCGTGTAAACTAACCACAACTACGCGGAAAAATCTCAATTCATGTGATTAAATAAGCGTCGGATTAAAATTTGAGGGAGCTTGAGAGAACCTGAAGGAGCTTTGAGGGAGTCTAAGGGAGTCTGAGGGAACCTGAGATGAGATGTCGGACGAGCAAATCTGAGTAAGCAAGTAGATTTGCATCGAGATCAAGATTTCGAGAGACAACCAAGCAGCATCGCGGAAAAGAAGTTTCGATACATTGGAATTCGTTTCATGCCTTTTACAAGGAGGGATCCTCCGTAACTCGCGCGCTTGTTAAAACAATGCACCGACCTTTCTGAATCGTTCGCATGCGATATTTATTCGTGAAAACGTGTTTAAATTGCCAGTACGTGGAAACGTGGCCAAAAGAGAAAGAGAAGTGTTTTGCAAAGTATCAACGTCGACAATAATGGATCACGGTTTAATCGATAATAAAGTTTCACTTCTCGCGGAACGCGAGTCTCTTTAATAACAGAATACCGTGAAGCGAAGAGACGTTTCATCGATGTGAAAATATAAACGAGATATCCGGATGAGGTTACGAGATAAACGGCACGCCGTTTAGTAAAACACAGCGTGGCCGTGTATATTTAAAAAACACAATCAGTGTAGTAGACAATCTGGGAGCGATGTTCATGATTACGCGCCAAGTACAGTACGCCGCAGCGCGATAAAACCCTCGCAATGGTGTCGTTTAATTGGAGCGTGATACCGTTAAATAATATGTTCCGAAAAACTGTAGAAAAAATCCGCTTGTTGAATAAGAGCGGCGCGGTGACTTGCCATTGAAAATGTTACAACGGTGTTAATTAACGACGCGCGCTCATGGTATTGATAATCATCATGGCGCACGAATTGTTTTATCGCACAATTGTTCGTAATCCTCTTTATTACCGAATTTTTTATGTACGAAGCGCGACTGACCGTAATCGAGATGTCGTCGGTGTAATCATAAATCCGACGCGTTGCGTATGATGTAACAGTTTCACAGTTTCACAGTTCTCTTTCTCATCTGTCATTCTCGTTAAGCGATCGATGCTGACACCCGGCTGACGATGCGTCGTACTTTATACGTACGTTCGACACGTTACAAACTGCGCCGTCCGTCGATACCGCGCCGTGTACACAGCCCGACCGCGATATAAAAGCGCCGAGAATGATACTTGTAATTTCTCAAATGGACATAAATTCCTCCCCGGCCTCTATCTGTGTGTTCCCCGCGAGAGTACGGTCGTCGTTGATCAATACGGAACCGAAATTGCCGATCGGACCAGCAATTCTGTAATGGCGCTACGATATGCAGCCGTGTCTTTCTCGCAAAAACGGAACAGCGCCGCTCTAAATATAACCCGAAATATTGGCAATTTCTTTCACTACGTGGCGCGCTGCTGTTCCGTTAAACAAAATTGCCACGGGGAAAAAGTGGTAAAAGAGGACATATCCAACTCGGTGCGCGTCGGTTACGCATCGGAAACTCGGCTCCGACTGTTCGTTCAAGTGTAACACAGGTGTCTCGTGTGACTCGGGAGATTATGATTCGGCAATTAAGAAGGCGGAAGTAGTCCCGCGACTGCCGTTCGTACTGACACGCGTAAAACGATATTAGGATATACGGGGGTGCCTTTCGGGTATAACCAGCGAGTACTTTAATCGCACGATATTTAGTGCAGACACAAACGGCGCACACGGAGCTAAGGGGTGGTAATGCGTGTAATAGATAGAGCACGAGCGCTGACCCTCTCTCAGTTCGAATCTGTTCTGCGAGCCCGACTCTCGGCTCCGTGCCAACACCCTAATTATTCCTGCCCCGTTAAACCCGTTTAGTACATCGATTTGGCAATCCCCGCCATTTTTCGATCTACGTGTACTCTCGACACATATCGATACGTATGGATACTCGTGGTCTCCCGCCGCTATTAAGCGGACGTCCCGACACAAAAATTGTTCACACAGTGTAATGTAATTTAACACCATAATGGAAGATAATTTGATATAATGCATCTATTACAGTATAATGCGGTGTGTAAATCACAGGGAATGTTTTTTCATCCCTAAAATAATTCGCCGTTAATTTTGAAGACATATTATACATTACAGCGAGCATAGGTTTTACGGATACTTTACACTTCACAGCGAGCAAAAGTTTTCGTTGTTGATTCGTATTTATTAAGATGAATGTCTCAATCATGCTTGTTGCTCTCAAATTAATATTTAATCGACGTTTAATTCTGCCTATGATTCTGATTTTGATTTTTGTGTTGAGGTGCCAACAGAGGCCTGTGGTCTGACACGACTCACGCGTTCGTGCGCCTGTATCTTTCTGCTTTTCGGCACGAAGGACGTGAAATGCATTGTGATAAAAAAAAAAAAGTCGGAACAAAACGTCAACGCGAGTGTGCACGCGCGATATGAGTTTAATTTTCACGTTCATATAATATTCTTTACATCTGCGCGCACGAAACGTATGTCGCAGGGCCGAGCTTATTTCGCTCTCACTCCATTCGCGACGCGAAAGTGCGAAATTCGATACTACGACAACCGTGTTCGAGCGGAAAATTTACGCTCCCGTCATAGTTTCGCTCATGATCGGAAGGTACCACGCCGGACAAACGGATACGTTAATGACCAACGATATAGCACGCGAGCTGCTGGATCATTAACTGTTTATTCGCATATAAAGCCATGAACGGATTCAATTGGGCGCGTTAGCAGTGTACGACGAATGGCGATTAGTTTCGACGTCGATAATGGCAAGATTTTATCGTTTGATGTAAATGATGAATTATCGGCGAAAGAGCACCTCTCTTTACGCGTCGTGCAGTGAGAACTAGAATTTTTGTAGAATATTCGCGCAGAAGAATCAACACGCGCTTAATATTAGGTGCTTGCGAAAGCTTGTACGATATTAAAGCGATTTTTATTTACTAGTAACATGAGATGACGTGTAATATTTGAAAAGTATTGGCCATTTTCATCAATAACCTTTTGCCACTTTTTCCGACAACAGTTTAATCCCGCGCCGATAAAATGAGTTATCTTTTGAGGTAATTTACTGATCGATCCATTTTCGCACTTTCTCAGCATTTCGGAACCGTGTGTCAGATTCCATCGATATGAATAGATGAAAATCAGATGGGACGATGTCTGGAGAGTACGTTGGATGCGGCAGGATTTTCCAAACTAACTCGAACAACGTCTCTTTAGTCGCAACATGCGGCCTATGCAGTGTTGTCATGATGACTTTGCGCCAATTCACGGTTGTTTAAAGATATTTTTCCTTCATGGTTCAGTTTAAATGCCATAATTGATGACTGCAGCGAATCCTCTGTGACTGTCTGCCTCCAGTGGTAATAATTCATAGTAAAGTATTCTTTCTTGGTCCCCTCAAATACACAGAGATAGAGACGGTAAGCCGGCTCGCAATCACGTTTCAGAAAGTTCTTGGAGAAGTCATTTTCCTTCCTTTTGGATCTTTCCTTTTGCTTTCAAATGGCGGGAAACTGTTTATTCATCAACTCCAAGCTGTCCTGCAAGTTCTTTTAATATTTGGGCCGAGTTTTCGTTGAGCAATGCTTCCGATTCGTTGTTCCCATCTCGTTTGAACGATCAGAACGTGGCTTGTCGTTGATATCCTAATTACTATTTCTAAATTTTTGAAACCACTTTTCACAGACAAAAGCGGACACAATGTTCTCTTCATAGGTTTCACAAGTGAGTGATTAAAAGTGGCAAAGCATGCAATGGCGAAGATGAAGCTTTATCTGGTTCCATCTTTAATCATCGCGTTAAATGTGACGTTTTGTCCCGAACTTTGAATCGTCAACCATCAATTCCGATCCTGTATGAGCAATATTTAAAAACTAAAAAAGCGTCTTGAAATAAAACAATTGCTAAATCGTTGCTACAGCTGTCTATTTATGACCTTAGACACTTTTGCAAGCACCTAATAACAGGGAGCTATTAAAATCGACGATAATTTCCGCATAACCCAGATTTCGATCGCATTGGCTTAACGGCAGTCTGAGCCTCCTGTTGTAAAATTAATCCCTCGTAAGATCCGTCGGTAATCTCCCAGAATAAATGGAGTGCCGATAATAACGACAATCCAGGCGGCGTTATGCAAAGAAGCTTTACACGCGCTCGAATCCGCGTGTACCCGCGATATATCAGCAACTGAGATTTAACAAGCGTATAGAAACAATGTCAAAATAGCGGTGAATTTTACGACGACGATGACGACCCGACACGGTCCGGGAATAAAACGCGCGTAAAATGCCAGGCCGCGATTCCCGCGCCCTGTAATAATTCGCCTCCCGAGGTCGGCTCTCGTCGGATCGTCGGATACCTGCGAGACGCCAATCTGCAACCTCGCTGCGTTGACGTTTATCGCGATGGGAATCGGCCGGCTGTGTCGAAAATTTCAGCGCGTACACCGAGTTGAATAACATAAAAAGGAAGGCGAAGGAGGAATAATAAAAGTCGACGAATGCTGCGACCATTTCCGAAACGGTGATTAAAGAATAAATTACACACATTTGAAATACGTTCGATGAATTCGCGCGCGATACGCTTAAATAAGCGAGCGATAATTGTGATTTAAACTTTGCGTCGTAAAATATGCCGCGCTATCAAGCCGGCGAAGTTGCTTCAACGATTCTCTTCCCGATTCCACCATACGGTGTAATAAATGATCTATATGAATTACAGCCAGCTATTCGCTATCTGACCCCGTTGATCAGGCTGCAATATTTTCACGGGAGCGATCAGTTACCGCGCGCGTGTGAATCTCTCTATAAAGAATGAAATGAAAACGGCGCGGGGGTATTGCCGCGATAAAGCGGAACAAATTTCTCTAGTTATCGCTAGTTACCGCGGCGCAGTTTGAGGTCTCGCCTTTATTTCCCGCGCGCGCGGATATAATTAAATAAGCGGTTCCTCGCCTTTACACACACGCCTATTAATAACGCCGTATCGCGGCGTCGCGCGCTCGATAAAACGCGATATTTCACGACGATCAATTACGACGGATAGATAATCTATTCATGAAAGGAAAACGAAATAAAAATTTTTCCTATTTCCAGCGAGAAGGGCGCGGTGGCGGTGCACTCACTTCCGGAATTCAGCCGCACAGAGTGGTAGGAGAGAAAGCACATATATTTCCTCGAGGGACAGAGAGATAGATCGGTTGACTATCAGATAATTAAATTCTCCCACCCGGCGGAGCTCCTCCGAATATTTCAAGTGGGTATCTCGAGAAAAAGAGTGAGAGAGGAAGAACAAGAAGAAATTTAGGACCATAATCATTTTTAAGCTAATCGGTGAGAGAGAGAGAGAGAGAGAGAGAAATTTCACCCAGCTAATGACAAGTCATGCGGCATTTACGTTTACAGCATCGACATTTACGCGGTCTGCGCGGAGCTCATGCAATATGTATCGCGCGCGGTCGATACAAATTATTAATGCAGTTTATATAATAATAATTATTATTATTATTGTGATGAAACGGGTAAGCCTTCGGATTGAAACGGGCTGCTATCGGACCGCGGCCGGGCGAATATTGTCGTTCCTACGGCGCGCGTCCGAAGCGCCGAACTGCAAAAAACGCGCACGGTAACGCGAAAAATGGCGGATCTTACAGCCGTATTTCACAAAAACGGGCCGGCGGGGTGTCAAAATGCGCGATACATTGCGCCAGCCTGTTAAATAATAACCGACTATGCTCGCGTATCGCTCCGTGCAAATATTGCGCGTGTACCACCGTCGAGAAATATACCGCGTAATATAAGGAAACGTATGTGCGCAGTAACACCACCGCTGCGGTATCGTTCGTGTCTACCGGCGTGATAATGGATTCAACGAGTTATCGCGAAAGGGGACTGAAGGTCCTCCGGGACGGATTCAACAATTCATTCGCTCGTAAAGCAGATATCACGCGATGCGGTAATTTTTTATATTTCTCTCCTCCTTCCGTTCCCTTTCTTTCTTCTCCCGTCTCCTCCCCCTCGGTTCTCATCGGCGTTTCGCTGCCGCGTAAACACTTAGCTCCGTCATTATCAGAGAGCGCAGATATCCTCATTAATTATTAAATCGATTATATTTCCAGTGGCACATCTATAATAAATCAAGCGATTCCCACGAGAGAGAGAGAAACGCAAACGGCGTATCCTTTATGCGCGGAGAAAGACAGGGCTTTTATTACATCGAATTATTGAATCATATATGATTTATCTTCCGCGCTTTAATAACGGCTCGAGCGATATACCGCCGTAGCTAATCTAACAATGCGGTATCCGATCAGTCTACGGATGATTCGACCTAGGATTTCTTTCTCTCTCTCTCTCTGTTCCTCTCATTTCCTTCTTAATATGCAGCGTCCCACTCGGATGGTTAAATACTCCCATAGGAAGGAAACGATTCTCATCATGAGCAACTTCATTATGCGAAACGGACAGATAGAATTAAAATGAGCAGATTACGACTTTGATACGGAAGTTCAAATTAATGAGATTCTCAAAAAGCACTCGGCGCGGAGGAGATTCTATCGGTAATACAGCGATACCGTCCTCTCTCTAATGATGTCATAATGGCTATTAGCGTTATCCGCGAATATCGTGCAATCACATCGGCGATCGTACGACAGAGATTTGAATACAGCTCCGCGCGGGTGCAAATCCGAGTACGGAATATTCTTCTGCCGAATGTGTTCCCGAACTCGTTATTAACGCAGGTCGACGTCTGCAACAGCTACTTTGAGACAAGCTATCTTTCTTCGCTGTATGCTCACAGTACGCTCGCGCGCAAAGAGCGTAAGACTCTTACCAGTTGCGTTGCCCGTTCCTTAAAGTTTAAGTCCCTTCGAGCTTAAATTGCACTTCGACCACTCGTAAGCATCGCAGCGAAGCCGTGCTTTCAGTTTAACTCGCGGTAACCACGAAGGAAACTAACAAAATGGTCGGCCGAAGTACTCCGTACGCGCGCAACGTCTTCTTGAGTATCATGGGAAGTGTTAGAAATTCCTGCTCTTAAGCAACACGTTTTAACGTTTATCTCGGTGTAACTACGTGTAATACACGTCGGCGAGTTATCCCGAGGTTAAGCTAACGACAGGGAGATAAAATATTTTTTACGCCACTCTGGAAATAACCGGAAGAAGTGAAGAGGAAGGGAACACGGTTGCCAGTTTGAATGTGCGCGAGAATTTATACGCGTGCGATTTAAACATCTTCCTTACGCACGCGGGTCGCATTTCGAAATTGATACGGAGTTAAAATATCTCTTTCTTTCTGCCTTCCTCTCTATATCTTCTTCTTCCTCGAACAAGTTTGCCCGGTCCGAGATGCTCTAATAGAGAAGAAAAATTGGCCAAATAAAGCGGGAAGCAATCTGTCGGGCCACGTTACCTTGAAATATCTAAATCCGTGCACGCGGCCCGCTTCGAAAGGGAATCTCATCAATTATTCACGAGCAAATATCCGTGACACGGGAGCAATTGACAATAGTTCCTGACGTTTAGCGTGTAACTAGTAGCCGGCGAGGGTAAATCTATCGCAAATATTGGACGCCATTGATCGTCGTATATTGGCTATAATTATTTGCTTTGTCCTCCGTGTCGATCGTATATCTTGTCCCGCCGATTAAGATCAGATCGATCGGCAATGAATCATCGCTACGCGTTACCGCCGAGCGCGTGCGAATGTTGTTTGCAATTTGCAAATTTTGCAATATCGCGCGATCTTGGCGCGACGAAGACGTCATCGTCGTCGTCGATGCGATTCCTCGCCAACATCCGTCGAAGATCACAACGATAACAATAAAGCCGAAGTTGGCTGGAGTTACTGGAGAGGCGGTCGATTTTTATCTTCCGGCTCGTGCCAAAAACAATTAACCTTTACGATTAAGGTCAGATGTAAGGGAACGGAATCGTCGTATTAACGCTCCGGGGTCGCTCCTTGTTTCCGCCGAGAGCCTTTATCGAATCTGTATCTACGGAGAAACTTTTCCGGCTGCAACAGATCTCTCCCCCCTCCCCATCTTTCTCTCTCTGTCCGCTTGCCTGTCTGTCTCGCCGGTATACGCGTGTATCCAATGGGATTTGCAACAACAGAAGGCAGGAGCAGGAGGAGAAAAAGGAGCAGAACGATCGATAACACGCGCGTTTCGTTATTTTAATTTAGTATCGCGCTCGTTTGTCCGGAAGGGAATTTTCGCGCGTATTCATTCCGAGATAATGGAGGAATATAAACGTTAAATCACCTCGGCGTGCGCACATCGGCACGCTCCTGCCGGATTATTTTTATAATTCCACCCCACGACAAAAACAATTGAATTGCCGGCAATCAAATGTTTCGCCGTAAACGCGGATTTCAGTGATTATTTTATCAAGCCGGTGTATAACGAACCCGACAATAACTGCTGCGCCGAAACGATACTGCTCTGAAATAACAATCGTATTCTGGAGCAGCATTTTATTTCTCGCGTACGTCAATTTGACTAATTATACTTTGCCGAATAAAAAGGCGGACGTGCACGCGCACACGACGGAGAAAGGTGTCCCCCTCCCGGTGAATTATTATTTATGGGACGATATTAGCGACTGTAAAGTCATATTAATCTCGACTACCGCGCGTGTGCGCATATCCAAATTGTGAGCAACGAGCTGCGCGATACTTACGCGGAGCGAAACGAATGAAGACGAATGCCCCGTATTGATTTATTTATACGAAAGCGCAGTCACGCATCGGGCGTGCATGCATGCACATTCATCGTGAGAAAGCGTCCGATGATAGATTGAGAGATAATGCTTTCGCCGACCCACTTTCCATTCGGATATTCCGACCGTGATAAAGTCTCTTGGTTTTTTTTCGCTTCGAAAAATGTTCCTCGCGAAACCGCGAGATTAGACCGAGAAAGGGACGGAGGAAACGACATCGCCGCGTCGTAGGGGATATATATATATATATATCAGTCGGGCTGCCTGAAATTGCACATGTAGAGCTCTTCCACTGCCCCCGAGGGAACATTACAGACAATTAAGAACGGATCCGCCGGCCATACCGCGCGCACTGACCCTATCATCCGTCAGGTCTAATGAATCGCGGGCGATCCGGCGGACAGAGATTTGTGATAAACAAAAAAGCCCGAAAAGCAGAGTGAAGCGGTTCCGTTAATTTCGATCCTGATAAAGTTTGGGCACGCGAGCTCGGCCAGGAAGAGTCAATATTTCACATAGCGCGGGCGCGTGCCCACGCTCACACACGCTCCAAAGTGCACACGGTGGACGCACGTGTGTGCACCTATTTACACACATACGTACGCGCGTTCAGCAGCAACTGGTTGAATTAGTAGCGCCCTTCCATTACGCGCGATGAATACTTCAGCAGACTTGTTTTCCGCGGTGTAATTTTCTCGGACGACGATCCGATGTCCGCGTCCAAGATTCCGGTAACGGGCCGGTACGACCGGTGTGCCGCACATAAACTCGCCTGACCCGATGCCACGACGACGACGACGACGTAAGTAACCACCGAGTAAGCTCGACCGATTTTAAGAGGGTCATGAAAACGCTCGCGGGTTACAAACGGACGTCTGCTTGTACTTTCCCCAGGATGGTACGATGCCGCGGGTGATGTCCTGCGCGGAGGATTACGAGACGGGTGCGGATGTAATCTAAAGGGAAGTGGCCACGTGGGATCGGTACGGCGCTCTCTCTCTTTCTCTCTCTCGATCAGATGTCTCGTTTTCACGGTTTCCCGAAATGCACCGAAACGCCAAGTTAAGTCGTTCCGTTTATTTCGATGGCTCCTGCCCGGACCACTGGCTACTTCTGCTTTCTCGAGAGAAGAAACGTGATTTCCCTCGAACGAGGTATAAAGTTTTCGCGTTCAAGGTGGCGTTTCCTCAAATAGATCACGCTCGCGATAACAGAAGAGTCTCCTTTCTTCCGATCGAGGAGAATTCGTTAATACGCGATGATGACGGGAATAGTTTCCGACCGAGAGGATGCGTCTATATATGGAAACACGGGGGCGCACGGTATCTGAAAATGAATCCGAAAGTTATATGCGCGGACGTCAGAAACAGCGCCTTAAGTCTGCCCTGCAAGGGCTGAACTGCGTCACGGTGATTGCGCGAGGACGCGAACATACGCCAGAGACTGGCGGCGAGCTTAGCGAATGAGAGACTAGGAGCGTGACAATATGCAGACAACGGTAATAACCGTCGGACAGTCGTGACTATCTATTGTTGTGTGTCTCGGTCGCTGAAGTTCTCCATCGCGAGAAGTATCTCGCCCGTCTCTCTCAGACGATCGTGAAAATCGTCCGCTGAGACCACCGGGTGAAAGACGCACGAATCGACGCTTTCGATAAGCGGTCGGACTTTCAAAATATTTCGAGAGAGAGAGAGTTTCTAATTATCGAGTCAACCAATAATTGAAATTGTAACTCTTTGGACGAATTTCATATCATATACATCAGATCAATATTTCGCGACACATTAGCGAAGAGATTAGCGATATAGTGTTACACGGATGACATAGGAGGACAATAATATACCCAACATCAGCGGATAATGATATCGAATATCGCGCAGATAGCATCGTCCCCAAACCCGCATAGCGTAAGCATTTCCCCAACCGGTAATATAGCTCCATGTCTCTCTCTTTCCCTCTCTGTCTCCTCCCTTTTTTTTCATTCCGCACTTTCGATATCATTCAAACGAAATTAGTCGTAGCCGCGATGGTATAGCTAAGAGCGGCGAGTAATAGTCGGCAAGTATCGATCGCACAAAATGTGATTAACCGCTTGATGGCTACCATTATGGGTCTCCGAATTTGCATGAAACTCCAATCAATAATTCAGAAGTTCGATTAAAGCGTAATCAGAAGACAATTTTTCAACGCGATGACATCGCCCTTCAGTCATCCCGGCGACGCACGGAGAGCCGCCAACGCTTAACGCGTAAAGGAGATAATAATCGTAACGTTGGTTTACGATCGTGCAGCTATATAATTATTATCTACCGTCGTTCAACGGCAAAACAGAGCCTGGAGAGGAAATGTGTGTGAGAGAGAGAGAGATGACTTTGTCGCGTACAATCGAGTCGCGTAGAATGACGAGATATATCGTCGCGCCCCCGTAGTTACGTAATACGGGAGCCAACATTGTCGAATCCTCATTGTTAGCGCGGCGTAGTGTAAATGCGGCAATAATCCCGGCGTGATATATAATTATGTCTTACGTGGCACGTTATTACAGATAGGCTGCGTGTGACTCTTGCGGCCGACACACCGACGCAGCCCTCAACCTCCTAAATCCCCCCTCCATTCTCTCTAGAGGCCGTTATCTTCTCCTCCCGGTGCATCTGCCCGACTACCAGGTAATACGAGCCTCATATGTAAATCCCATTCTGATTAACATTCACGTGTACCAACACGCGGAGGACCCTACATCACACGGGGTCGACCCCGTCTCACCTTCTCCTCACCACTTACTCATAACTGCCTGCGCGAACAAGCCTCCCGCGCGAGCGAGCTAGGGGGACGAACTTGTTTGCGGCGAAATTTAGGCGGCCAGCGTAATACGTGATGCAAAATAACATTAGGGTATTACGTGACGCTTTCTTGACACGCCTGAATATACCGATCTCGCCCTTTGACTTCCTGCATCCGGCGATATATCATTTCGAGCACCGTGAGATTACAAGGGCGACACGACCCTCGCGCCGCGATCAAAATGGAATTTCCTATTTCTCGCAACGCGGCCGAAAGATCGACCCGGCTCGACGGCGAATTATTTCGATGCAAGGAAGAAGCGGTCGTTCGGCGGCCTCGCGAGGAAGCAGCTGGCTGGCTCTCGGAGGAATCTTCGGCGCGACGAAGGAGCACGCGCTTTTGTCCGAGATGAAAGAAACGATCATCGGGATTCCATTTGCTCGAGAATGTCGCGCATATTTTCCTAAATAAATTCCGCTCTTATCGGATGAGATACGCCTCTCATTTCGGATGCCCCGAGAACGAATGCCGGGCCGATTCCTGCCTCATCGTCTAGCTATAGCCCGTACGGAAGGAGAAGGCGGAGTTGAACGAGCCAGCCGCATGCAGTAAACTTTCGCCGCTTACTGTCGTTTAAGGCGCTGCAAATCTTCGCCACGCTACCCATTTAAGACTCGCTCTGTTGTCGAATTATGGTCCAGGAGCGGAGCTACTCCGGGATGGAAGTTCCGGCGAGGTTTGCGGCAATTTGACGGTTAAACGAGGACTACGGAGATGCGTCGTTCGTACTTTAAACAACCGCCGGGTACGGAAGATTTACTATATCCCGCTGAATATATACGTATTAAACGTTTAAGCAACCGAGGAATAATAAGGATATCACGGTTGTTACGTTACCGCCAAGTATACATCTTCCCACGAATAAAGTGTAATATGCCGTGTATCCGCTAATTGCAGCACAATCGCGTATAATTACAACGAATTTTCTTCCGAGACAGTCTTCAAGGTCTCTTCTGCTTACCGCACGGCGGCATCGTCTCGCCACCGCCTCGTCGTCGGGCCCCTTTAATTTCCGAATAATATATTTTGAGATTAAAACGCTATTCCGGGCGTTATGGTGTTAGGTAAGCTACGAAGGAAGCGCGAGAGCGCGATATGAACGCTTTTCGTCCTCTGCAGGCCGTAATTGCGCAATATCCTGGCTTAATCTGACGTACTTAAGCTAAGCCCCGTTCTAAGTCTGTCAAACAGGCCACTTTCCAAATATTTGCACATTCATACGCGATTACCGGAGCGTTCTCACACTATTCTCCCGCTTTCCTTCATTGTCCCAAATTTTTGCATTTTATTCGATCTCGTCGTGTGCGCGCGCGCGTGAGGAACCCTTTCTCTCTCTCTCTCTCTCTCTCTCGTAAAATCCGTCTCGGAGTATTTTTCCATCCGAGGGAGCGCGACGCGTCGAAATTCTTACGAGTACAAGTTACGAGTAGATTTGATCATGTCACCGTCGTATCGCTCGAACACGCGATATCATACGCACCCGCGTAGCGAGCATCTCGCGCCGCGTTTAATATCAGTTTGCAGGACGCAATACTCCCGGCCACCGCAGCCGCCGGTGGGAAACGGAGCTTTTCCAAAACTGCGCTGCCGGCTCGCGAAATATGTGATCCGCCGCTCGGGGAATTCGCAGCGCCTTGAGAATGTGAACATCGCAGGAATTCGGCGAATGTTTTTCACGTAATGCTGAAACTCGCATTATTTGACGTTCCCCCAAAAGTTCGAAGTAAGAATGGAATCCTGGCAATATACTTTCAAGAAAAGGGGGGAAACCAGCGGCAACGAGATACAGGATGAATACAGGGACGCGCTCCACTGACACATTTCCGAGGCGAGTCGCCACTTTCCCGCGCCCCGAGAGAGATCCTTTGAAGAGATTCTATCTTGGAGTGGGAATCGTGGTAAAGGTGGAAAAAATCGCGAATATCTATCGGGACACACAGCCCTATTATACGGAAATTTCGATCCGGCAGAATTGCGTCGGTTAACAAACGCATTCGCCTTTTTGTGGATCCGCGACGTACACAATAACGACAAAGAGTCCGAGGCCGCGATAGCGATGCGCGACGTGGATAAATTTTTACCACGTGACGAATGAACTTTAATTCATCAGACTTTGCGGACTCACGGTGAACGATGTTTGTCGCGGGGAACCCATTCGTGCACTCCCACGTTTCCGCGGCGTGCCGGGGAATACATTCGCGGCAATGAAGTCCGCGGGATATGTCCGTTGTAACTGGCAGTTAAATTAAACTTTGTTTATCAGTGTATAACGATTTTCCATTTTTCGTCCCGGCGAATTCGCGCAGCCGCCGCGATTCCGACGCATCGGAAAATGTTCATCTTTATTCCAGCGACGGCGAACTTTCCCGGTTCGTCCTCTATCGATTTATCGGAGCGTTCTATTTTTTAAATCGAGTTCGCGAATTATTCGGTTCTCTCGTCGGATTTGCACGTAAAGAATTTCGAGTCTGTATTATTCGCGCGACGTTTCCGGAACAAGGCTGGTATTTTTGGCCGTTCTCGTTGTTTCTGCGAGATCGCTCCGTCGTTTACGCCAAGTATGTAGCGAAATCGACGCACTGCAAGATTAAAAGCATTGTACTCTTGGCAGCTTACCTTGTACGTAGAGAGATTCGCTACGACGCAGGCGAGGATAGCTTCTCTACCCACTGGGACCGTCACGTTTGTTATTGGCGCGGTGAAGCTCGGTCCCTCTGAAACAGGGCGACGTTAAATGCTAAGTGACCCATTAACTACATTTCGTTGTATCGTCCGGCCACGCTATCAGAGCGCTTGCTCGGGGATAACGGCGGATCGTCGCGATCGGCATCGTGAAATTTACTGTGGCGCGTCGCCGCCATCGATCGACATTCGCGCGAGAGATATCGCGAGATATATATATATATATACACCACGCGAAAAAAACGTGAATCTCGCCGGATTAAATCGGAATTAATATTCAATCTGCCGAGTCATAAGTGGGCTCGTGCGCGAATTCCCGGCACGACAGGAACCCGACGTCGAATTCCGCGCGGAAAGGACGATGCAAGTCGGGAAGAACTTGGGAAGATCTGTGCGCGGAATCCGACGGATGACGCGTGACACGCCGGAGCGTGCTCTAAGTAACTCATTTCCGCCGTATCGGCGTACACACACCGTCGTGGATTTACTGACGCGAAACAGTTTGGTTTTGCGCGACACATCGCCACGTTGCAGACTGTGTGCATGGGCGAGCGAGCGATGCGAGCACGTGCGCGCTGAAATATGTCTTCGTATCCATCCCGAAATGTTCACGCTTCTCGACAGCGCACCGCACACCCTAGTCTCTGGAAGTTCTGAATATCATTACGCCCCGGCGTGCCGTCGTCGTCGGGAACGTATGTACTCGCGCTACATCCCCCTCACTCCCGCCTACTACCACCCTTTTCACGGAGACAGGGATTATTTAAACAAAGCCATTTACGTCATATCACAGGCGAGGTAACACACCCCCGCGCCCGGGAATCAATCTCGAGCAGACGTCCTCTCNCTCGAGCAGACGTCCTCCCCCCCCCCCCTGTAAAAAAACAGCCACATTGTTCGGACACAGTTCCGAAAAGTCATATCGCCCCGGCGAAAATCAATCGGGGGCGAATCACGACGCGGATCGGCCGGCCGATACTTTAATTCCCAGCACAAATATTGTCACGGTATACACGTACCGCACGAAGGCGTCGGAAGAAGGGATGCGCGAGGAGGCGGCGGAGGGTCGGCGAGTCGGAGGTTGGAACACGCTGTGCGCCAACAGATAAGCACTGATCCCAATTACACGTCGGAATAGAGCTGTTCCCAGGCTGAGCGGATCATGGATTATTGACTCCATCGCGATTACTCCGCGGTCGTCGGCACAATTGCTAGATCGATACACCTTCGACCTTCTGCGCTTGGCTCGGAGCCGCGGAACGAGCCCGTCGGACTATTTTAATGCTCATCCCCCGCCCGCAATGTGCGCGCGCTCCTGACGTCGTCTGTCCGTAAAGCCCGAGGAATGGCGTCGAGGAAGCGAGTTCGAGCGTCGTTTCGATTAATACCGCGCCTGCGATATCGCAGAGAGTTCCGATTGTAAAACCGCGCCTCAAGAGTTGCGCACACAAACATACGTACGGAGTAGAATTCCAGGTATAAATGGAGAGGAGCGTTATTGGGTTCGATATATCGCCATCTTCTTTGCATCGTAGAATATCGTAGAAAGATATAGATCATAGAAACTCGAAATCAAAGCGATGCTTTACTTTTCAATGATACTTCTCCATTTTTATCGAAGATTCTAGTACAGAGATACAAAAATGCTATCGCCACGAGGATCCGTCCCTTAACTTCGTGATCCCTAGCCCGTGATCACGGGACGCTCTCACACGGACGCATCAAAAATAGCGTACGTTCCTTTCGAAAGTAACGGAACTTCAAACGCGTTTAAGTTTCCAGCGATAATGCGGAAGTCAAACTTATGGCACTTGCCAAGAGCCGGTCGTATCGATCAACGGCCAAAAACTACGGCAACTTTCTTCCCTCCGGCTAACATGCAATCTCCGCCGGTCGAGGTAACTTGACGCACCTGCGATCCACCGCTGTGGACTCAGGGAAATTGAATTCAGCAAGGAAAGCGGACGATCGAGTGTCCGTAGACACACGGGGCAGACAGTGAGNAAATTGCCGGCGGACCATATCCCCCCCCCCCCCGACTCGCTCCAAATGGTAATTACAGATCGGTAAATAGCCCGTTAGTATCGCCCGAGTGAACGGGAATGCGATAATCTGAATGCGTACACATTAGTGCCCGCACTACCTGTTCGCGATTCCGTTCTTCCTCGGTCAGCTCAGATTGCGCTTCTCAAAAGTACTCGCGTAAAGCTCGCTCGCCGGAGAGATGCGTGTGTCAAGCGGTAGAGTTCGACTAATCGCTAAGATCCCACCCCCGCTCTCGTCGAGAATATGCTCACACACAGACCGAAGGACATACAATGCATAGAATTAATCAAATCCCTTGATACGAAACTATTCAGCGCGAAGGTACGAAGCAACGCGTATCAACGCGAGGTCGCGGCCGCTCTGTCACTTGGAAGTCTGAATGGTGGAAATAGATTCGAAACAGCGCTGAGTGATCACGCGGCCCGCCAATGATTAATCGGGGCCGCTCCGGAAATAGAATTATTGTGTCGTGACAACAATAAATGATGCACGCACAATCACCGCGCGCCGGCCTCTTGTCGCTCTCCCGCTGGCTGACGGTTCGTCCGTGCCGCCACTTCGACACTCGTTCGCCGTGCATTGTTTTATTTCCAAACGGCAGAGAGAGAGAGGGTACGCGGCGGCAGTTTGCTCGATCCTGGCTCTCGTTGCGAGCCGTCGGTAAACGCTTTTCTCTCGCGGGCGCGGCCAAAGCGACGCACCAATTTGTTGAATCGCGCGGAAAAACCTCTTGCCCGAACTACTTCTCCACGCACATTATTCCGCGGTCCGCTGGAGACGCGCGTGATTCATTCAAAACGTTTTAATCCCTCTCGCCGCCTCTTCTCTCACTTAATTGCTTTTTCCGCGTTAGTCGCTGGGAGCTTTTACGCGAAATCGCAGCGCGTTAAACAAGGCGAGTCTGAAACAATAATCACGTCTCGCAGAAAGAACGGGTTAATGAGTTTTCGGACTGGTCAAAATCGTCGGCCGTCGCTACGACACGTCCATGACGACGACGTGGAAACATACAGTGTGTGCGCTACAATAAAGGTCCTATAGGGATGCTTTTCCTATCTCCAATCCTCCGTGTCGTCAGCCTCTCTGCCGATCGAACACGGACTCTCGATAACCGCGACGCGCGTGCGTACTCGCGAGTGCATTTGAAGAGGAATCTCTCGCGGTCGTGCGAGTGCCTCACGGTGTGCGCAACTTAATATACCGGCGAGGTAAAATTCAAGCCGAAGGGCGAAGCGTTTAGGTATTCACCGAGAGGAAAGAAAGAGAGAGAAAGAGACAGAACGAACGGTCGAGAAATTTATTTTCCAAGTGAAACGGGTGCCGTTTCATAGCGATAAAGCCACGCGCGTGGCTTACGAGATAAAGCGAATGTGAATTTGACGCATCCATATTCGTCGGAGTTTTCGTAGAACCGCTACAAACCGTTGAAATAGTCAGCTTGGAAAATATTTCTTTTCAGAACGTCCAGTATCCGTCCACGCACAGGCGTGGAACGACATTTTTATTTGTGAGCATAAAAAAAAAAAAGAAAAAGGACGTAGAAACGCGATCTGAATAGGCCGATGGAGTTACCGGCGCTTCCACCGGCGACGCGCTCTCTCTCTCTCTCTCTCTCTATTCGATTTCTCCGCCTATTCACGCATTACTTTCAGCTGTTGAGTTTGGTTAATTGGAATGGCATTTCAAGGCGTGGGAGGAGTGCTCAAACCGCGACGTAAACCGAAATGTGAAGCGCACCGAGAATGAAGAGACCCAAGAATCTCTCTCTCTCTCTCTCTCTAATATCGCACGACAACGCGATTCGCTCGTCCACGTCACGGAGATTTTATTATAGCGACTGACACTAGCACGAGCTTGTGTGTGAAACAATTTTTGCGACGAATAAATCGCCAGTGATCATATTTCCACTATCGTTGGTTATTGTGTTTCATTCTCTCTCTCTCTTCTCTGTCTGATACGTGCAATAAATTTGCGTGGAACTCTATATCGAGTGATAATCGAGAGCACGTCATAATTTCGCGAGAAAGCAAATTTGGAACCGGCGCGTTTATCGACGAACATCGAGCGATCGGATCAGTCCAGTACTGACTGTTATCTTCAATATGGAGTACAAGTGCCTGGCCGCGCCTTGGATGCTGGGTAATCTCGATAGAAGCGCGATAATTCGATAGCCTAATGGCAAAAGCAAACGGGAGGAAGATAAACGGCGCTTGCCCGAGGGTCACTCCAAACGGTTACGCTGTTACGGGTACAAAGGGATACTAGGGAAACAAGTGCAACATGCAGATGCGCGCGTGCTTAATAATACCGATCATGTTTTGATGTTTAAAGGTAAATTATCCGTAGGTAAATTTTCCTCACAAATATATCTTGATAATTCAACGGGAAAACACCGTCAGGACGGATAATCTCTGTGTAATTACATGTGAACATTATGATTTAAATAAGTTGCCGCAGAGAGTACGTGTCGTTTTTAATATGCTTTAATAATCATATTTGCGCACCTTTGTATACAGTAATCTTACGACACTGTTAATATTATTTCATTTGATTTCTCTCATGTACTTGCAAAAGTTGACATAATAATTCTAAATTCGTAATGCACGTGCGATTGCATTAATGTTGATAATAATAATTATTTAATATCGATAATGGTAAACAGCACACGTGTTATAATGCGATGTAATGGTCATCGAGTCTGGCTAAGGAGCTCTCATTGGTGATTGATTTTGCATACGGTGTGTTCCAAATCAAGAGACTCGTTCCGAGAGACCTGATTAATTAATCTAATAAAGGATCGGTATCAAGAAACCGAGATAACAGGGGCGTGGGTAAATCTGTGGTAATGAAACGTATATATGTTGTGCGGGCTGATATTATTATCCGAGCGGTATAAACTGACGGTAATTTACAGAACTAAATTACATGCAATTTGGAGGAGTGATAACGAAATTATTCATGCTAATTTCGCGGCCATTGCACATTTCCGAGTATATATGTATGTTTAAAGGATCAATTGCATTTTATTCTTCTTTCATAACATAGAAAAAGGGGATGTTTTAATCCGTAACCGCGGTATACCTTTAATTGCGTTAACTCGTCTATTTCAATGAGCAGTATGACAAACAAAAGTACGACGAGCTCACTCTGCGAAATTGTTGTGTACGAAAAAGATGGTTTTAATTAATCCACCTTGGACGCTGTATAAAAATATTGCGTAGGGGGTCCTTTGTACCGGCGCTCTCTGGCACAAAACTAATGTAAAATATGAGGCCGCCACACCCAACTTACGTTTCATAAAAATATCATCCGCTACGCTTTGTATCTGATCTCCACTGTTAAGGGTATCATAAAATCCAACTGCAGTGAAGCAATTACTCGGGGAACTTTTACGACGAGTACTTAACATATTTCTTCATAAATGGAGTCGCTTTTTGTTATAAATATTATTGGAGCTGCGATGCGGAAAGAGAGACGGAAGGTAGAGTAATGAAGTGCGCGAAACGAGAGCGATTAACTCGCACATTACGTGCCGGAGCCTTCAGTATCAATCGCGCGATTAATGGTGCGAAATAATTTTAAGTAAAGTACGAACGGCGCGCAGAAAACACGTGCGAACTTTCATCGCGTTTTAGTGTATCCATCGTGCATTCACATTCTGGGGAAACTCGAAAATTCCAGCCTCTCGCGGGCCTCGTTACGACGATCGTCATCAGATTTCTACGGCCCGGGTGTAATTTCATATCGACGAGCTGCGTTTAATCCCCACTGGCTTTCTCTCTCTGTCTCTCTCTCTTATATCACGCTTTAAGAACACTTATCCCATTAACTCCGGCTTTACCAGCAGTTAGCCTACTTCGACGTGCAGCGAGCGGATTTTTGAAAGGAACACGGAATCCGCTTGAAAAATAATTTTTAACGTAAGCACAAGTGGATATAACCTTTTTGAATCTCCGGCGTTTCTCCATAAGCCAACTCGCTGCTAATGAACCACTTGAGAGAGAGAGAGAGAGAGAGAGAGAGATACGTCGGAATTTCCAAATTGTGGGGGAAGGACAGAAGTGCAATCCGAGAGCTTTCAGAGTAAGAGAACACGCCGCTACGAACTCCGCGGGTCTCGAACCGGAGGTAAAGGTTAATTAGATGAATGAGTCGAATCAAATTTGCACGGTCAAATGGCGCCCGAATAAAGGCGCTATTAAACAGGAGCAAAAATTAAGCGAGTACCTGATACTATTATTCTACAAGTAATGCACGGAAGTAATGCGACGCGCGCGGGAGGCAGAGCGGAACAATGATAAAAATGTAATATCGATCGTATCGAGATATAAATTTGCGAGATTTAACATCTCGATTTCAATTTATCGCGCGACATCGCGCAATGAAGCGCGGGGACACGGGTGTGATTTAAAACGCGATTAACTTCGGATGACGCGATAAAATTGTTCGTACTTTCGTACGACTGCGACTCCATTGACTTTGTGGCAGCGGCACCGTCAAAACAGTTTCATATATCTCATTGATTATCTTCGGCCATGCGAGTATAATCCGACTACAAAGGAGTCAAATTTCCCCAGCGCTTCCCGCTGGTTACACGCGTATCAGACATGCTACGCTCTGCATATCTTGATTTGACAGGTAACCGGATTAATCGACACCTGGCTAGGCGATGTCCACGGTTATCCGACAAACTATCAATCCCCCCGAAATACGCGCACGCCATATTGTTGACCGTCCCGTAAACTGCAGCCGGCCGATGACGGACTTTTTCTCGGGAGATATGTAAATTTCGTAATACCGCCGATATTTTTCGAACGTATCCTGTGTCTCTTTCCCTTTTCATTCCCTCTTTTTTTGTCGTCTTCTTTTTTTATCCGAAAGCACAATCTCGCCACACAGTCGTAATTTATACGATACACCCGGCGGATTATAACTGTAATATTTCCTTCGTAACACGAGCGGACAAGAATACGCACCACATCGCGTGGTTTCCTAAGCTTTATACGTTTGCCCGTGATATTCGAGCGCGCTATTTCAGGACTTGCCGAATGCGGGATACGTACCGAGTAATGATACTCCCTCGTGTGTGCCGGTCGAAATGGGTTATCCAAAGTGGCTCGTTAAAGCGTATTCTATTTCGCTTTAAGTAGAACCGCGGCCCTTTGAGTGTCACCGGTAAATACCACATAAACCATTTTCGCTAATATGTTTTGCGGCGGAACGTTGGCAGTCATTCACTTTGCCGGCATACTCACTTAATTAATTAGCTTTTGCGCTCCATTGTGTATTACCGTTATATCACGGAAATCTCTGTTAGTTCGTCGCATACTGTTAGTGCGCCGCGTTCACCGCGAGTATTTCGTATTTATAATTCTGTCTTCGACGACAAAATGTGCGCGATATCGTTTAGAATAAGAATTAACGTCGATATTCACGCGCGCCTGTCCAAGGAATTATCGCTTTCGCGGAGAGACGTTCGTCGTACGAGCATACGCCAAATTTAACATTTCATCGTTACGATAATTAACTCTTTATTTATACGCGCGGTACTACGAATACATTGATTTCATGATACGCTAAAGCACGGTCATCGGATTGAATTGAAATATTCTGCGGTGTGCACTATCGCGATTAAAACGGATACTTTGGAACAAATTAGCGGTTTAATTTCAATCGAAAGTGCCTGCCTGCCTGTCTGCATATTTGCCCGCCTTCCTTCGCGAATTGTAATTAAATGCGATGCACGGAGATCGCATTGACGGTGATACTGTTTCAGTAGTTGGTAGAGAAACTCGACTATTTAATGAAAAATTCCGTTACGTCGCAATCGTACGATTTCTTTCTCTCCCCTTCTCCTCTCACTCCTCTTTTCGTTCAACGGCACCCGTCGTGTTTCGCAACCGGTGATGTCCCTTTAAGTTATCGAGCGGCTCTTAATGACGTTAAACGCCATTCGTAAGAATTCCGAGGGGGAAAATTCGTTTGACTACCTAATGCAATTCGCTGCTGATCCCATTGAAGATTTGAATACGCACCGACAGTTTCCGCGCGCGGATTACCTTCGGAGATGGTGCACGCGCGGCTTTTTCCACTCGGAGCAGCAAAAATATTTAAGATGGATTAAATCAAAAAGCGATTTGCAGATTCAATCTTTGAGACTCGGGCCCGTTCTCCCGGCGGATATGAAGTGCAGAAAGTAATTTTTCTCCGACACTTTTAATTCCGCCGGATACGACTGAACGCGCGAAAAGCGTAGTGAACGAGTGAGTACCAGGCAAGACACCTTCGGAAAATGTTCTCTTCACCGGCGACAAGCTGAGCATTAACACGCTCGCAAATTAGAGCACGTTAATGCTCAGCGTGTAAACTCACACGTTGCACCGACGACGGTCGCTGCTATCGCACAATAATCCTCTAATTTGGTAATTGATTTATTATGCATTATCCATGATATAAAACTAACAGAATCGCGGATTACCGGCGTTAATTAGAGTAAACGCGCTTTTCCGTACGTTCGCCGCCACGTCGGCCGAGTCAATTGAATTCTCTGCGATCGCGCGCACACCTTCCTCTGATATATTATCTAAATAAAATATGTTAAAATTATATATACATAACGCGACGCGCGATATAAATACGGCTCAAAGATCGAATAAACGGTGGATTTAGCGGCGCAGAAACCGCACACATGCGGCACATGAGCGTTTCCTTCATTTCTACATCGCGGTTCATGTCATCTATTATTACCATCGCATACACGGTTAAGAACCCATATAAAATATACATTGCGGAATCCTTCAGTGTCGGTATCGGCAAATTCGCGTGACTGAAATCTCCAATTCGTAGCTTTCTAAACTTCGCGACAGATTTACGGTTGTATTGATTCACGTCACGGGTTTGCGTTACACACGCGTGCACACACGGTGTCGAGTGACGGATAAAAAAAAGGGACTTCAACAAAAACCCGTAAATTTATAGGCACGGAGAGAGGCGCGAATTTCGAAATATCTCGGCAGGCTTGCGACTCGATCATTGCTTCCGAAGAATCTCAAGGTAATGTGAAGCATTTGTGCGTGAAACGAACAAACTTTATCCTAATAGAACGTTCCCGGACTTATCGGCTCCGCAGGAGAATTATGGCAGGAATAACAATCACAATAGTTCATTTACATATCAAGTCGAGTTGGAAATTTCGTTCGGGCATGCTCGAATTTAGTTTCCGCGGAGAAAACGGCCCTTTCGTACAATAGCAAAGTTAATCCATACCCGCCGTGACATTTATCGAGGCAAATTTTGCGGCGGTTGTTCTTTATCAGCCGAAGCCATTATGCGGAGAAGTAGGACTAAATTGAAAGTACCGGGGCAGACGGTGTCTTTGTGCAACCTACTTACAGTTTTACGTGGAAAGCATTTACGGTCTCCTAAAGTGCATCGAGTGGCGCCTTCGTGCGAATTACCTTCATTATTGAAATTTTCACGGCACTTTCTTTTTCGCACAGCGCGCGCCGTACAAAGTAATTAATAAACAATTTTCATTTGTCACATTGCATTGATCTCGCAACGATCTCGATGAAAGCGTTTCCCCGTGAAATTCTCACGGAGATCAAAGAGTCCGTGGAGATTTAATGATGCTGTCCGTTATAGATCGTTTATATGCTAAATTGATGGCGTGTTTTTCGCTCGACGCATTACGGCGGCTTTATTTCCCGAGAATGATGCCGTACCGACGGCGGCGCGTCAAAATGTCAACCTTATTCGCCGAATGATGCTCGCTCTCTCTCTCCCTCTTGCGAAGCTTCTCGGTTTTTGCCGTTCTTCAGCGCGGGCAAACAAGCGGAACGCATTACGCGCGACCGTGTTCGTCCATCTGCCGCGTCTTTCAACCACCGCGGAGTCTACCAGATGAACTTTGCGCGGAATTCGCCGTGATACTCGATCCCGTATTACACACCGAACAGACTGGCAACTCCGGATTATTCCTTCCGGCGAAATTTTTTCCCCAAATGTCTCCGATACTGCTTTCGTTCCTCACCTTTAGCGTCGCGGATGATGACGTTTCGCGTGCGACCTATCGAATGGACCTTTTTACCTCATTTTGAAGCTCCGGCCGCGCATAACAGCAGGCTTGTCCGATGGTTTGCCATATTTCGTGGACATACGCGGGCCATGTTGCACACGTGCGGCGATTTCGGATCGTATCGGTTTTGGTTAGTTTATCTATGTTACTACACAGCGCGCGGTATATGTATGTACACGTAATGTAATGATATTCAGTGAGGCGTAGCCTTATGTTGAAATGTTTGTAAATGACACTAGTCAGATAATTTTGCTATGCCGCTTCCAATGTAAATATAGAATGTGTAATCCGTTCTCACCCTGCAACGAATCGGACGGATAATCCATTCATCCGATACGTGAATCCTATACAGGATAGCGGAGCGCGTGATGGATTTACGCGATCCTATAACAAACGCGCTAATCCGACTAATCGATGATCCGCCGTTTTCCGCTTTTGGAATAACAGATATTTTCCGCGCGTTGGATAAATCGATGCGCTCGGCCGGAAGCGGGGTAATGCAGGTCGACCGCGCGATATTAAAAATTATGTAAAATATCTGATATTAAAGCCGTGCTCGCGAGCACGAGGTGGGGTATTAATAGTGAATTATTTCGCAAATCCGTAGACGCGAATGTAATTAGGCGTGTTATTTTCCGCTAACTCGCGATGGGGCCAGATTTCGCGTTTTAATAATTTCTTCGGCGAGATATTACGAACTTTGTCGGTTCGTGTATTACAAATTTTCACTGTTTCACCGTATGCACGCGAAACGTGTCCTCCGAACGCGGTAATTTGAATAATGGATTCGCGCGAATATAATTCCCTTCAATCGTCCCTTCATCGTTGCGCTAGCAACGTCGGGTTTTAACGATCCCGCCCCAGTCGCGAAAAATACATATTTGGAGGTAAATCCGTAGAATATGTATAATAATTCCAGCCCGTAGAAATATCGTATGGAAACGTTAGCGTCGCAGCCTAAGTCACGTAACGCGCGACGCTAAATCGTTGCTACTATATTGCACGCTCTATTAATCCCCGGCAGGCGTTGATTAAAGGACCAGAAATGCAACTGTAGGAGTCAAAGCTCGTACTAAATGCACATCAAAGGTACCAATACGAGTCTTTGCATACAGAAAGTCTCTACCCCGGCATTTACTAGGCGACAGGCAAACGGTGGAACGAGATTAGAGTAAATCCATCACGTAAAACTGACTATCGCGTAATCCTCTCATTTCTGCGCGTACTCAGCAAGAATTAGCAAATATTAGCGAATTTATATTAGACCGAATTTTTTCCTCGTTTTTTTTCTTATTAATGAGCAGGACTGTGGTGTTTTGCTCGAACGCAAGAGAATGCATTTCTCTATCAATAGATTGCTTCACGCAGAGTAATGAGATTGAGAGAATTTCTTTATCAAAGGAATGCGATTTTTTCATCTTTATGTCTCGCTGAATTCGCTTTCTAACCGAATAAAAGAATCTTGACGTTCAATCAGGCGAACTTCCAGTCGAAGCGACTATATAAATGCCCCGTATTATCTATATTTTTATTCGAACCTTTTCTGCCGTCCGATAGAAAAAGAAAAAGAGAAAATAGCCGGCGCGAAATAGCCATCGGTACAATTTGCAGGAATTAGTGGAATAGCGTCGCCCTTACTGCACTCTTGCTATCTCGCGCGCCAAGGAAAATACAATATGCGCACGAGTACAGTCACAGCCCGAGGAAAAATTGCGGTTCGTTAAGAGACGTGTTCTCTGCGGCATACGCGCTGAGAGAACACGTATTGGGGAAATATAATCTACGTAGGGGATAACCCACTGAGAAACGATCGACATCGCGCTGAATTCAAGCAATTCGCCGAGAAGCCTGAAAGTTACGCAAGGCATCGAAAGACACGCGCGCTCTCGCAGACGTAGTTTTCCTTGCCATTCGAGTAAGAAAGTGGTATTCATCGAGCGTGTGTGTGTGTGTCGCTCCAACAGCGCGTCTTTCAGCGGCCACTTTTCTTCTCCCGGGCGGCCCCGAGAGATGGAAAGTACACACAGTCTCTCCAGATCGATCAACTGTCCTCGGGGCGCGAGATGATCTATCTTTCCCGCGGCGCTAAATTGCATCTGCGTAGTTTTATACGGACCTCGGGTATTTACCGTAGATTCGGGATCTCCGAGGCGCGATTTCTCCTCGCGCCGATGCATCCGGGGACGGAAGCGCGCACGTCCGGCGGAATCAACGGCAGCGCGCCCGTAATTTTTCCCTCGAACTTCGCTTCCGACGCGGCGAATTCGCTAATGCCGTTTATCACTTTTGGCGTGCGAAAGGGAGCGAAAGGATTTCTCATCAGTCGGTACGACCGGTCGGTGTTTCGCCGGAAAACTCGCTGCGCGCGCGTTACCTCGTCGATTAAACAATTCCGATCGAGTTTACCGGGCGCGTGCGGTTATCTCGGCGCCTTATTATGTATCCAATACGGACAGCCCGACGGGAAATAGTCCGCAACCGCCATGAAAGCAAACCGTCTGAATTCGCAGACCGGACGTGGACGCCGGCAGAAATCAACATGCTTCCCACCGACGGCCATTCCCGTATCCTGCCCCGGCTGATCTCGCTTCAGATCGCGTTCTATATCCTCGAGATCGTCCTAGGAATGTTATTACCGGTCGTAATCCACAACGCGCGGAATATCAGACCGGGCCAACAGCCCACTAAAGCCTCCTTTAACCATCGTCCTCGGGGGACCGTTGTTACTTTTCCGTCTCTATCCGGTACCCACACAGAAAGCAAACTCCACCGCACCACGGCTAAAAGAAAGAGAGAGAGAGAGAGCACCATGTTCGCCCCGTAGCAATTATGTACGGTATTTCCTTATTCCATCCCGGTGAAATACCTTTCCACTCGGTTAATAGTTTTATAAGGTTGAATTCTAGTCGAAATACACGCACGCAGCGTTCGCAAATTCGAAGCATTCCCGTCGTTCGTTGAACATGTAAGCGTACACGTCTCTTTCCCGCGCCTGTTTTTAGCAACGAAGATTCGCAGCGATCGAACGCTCGCGGACAAAGACGGGTATGCAAGGAGCGGAACGACACGGATTGTGCGACGTTCGTACGGCCCTAGCGAGTGCCTTTACACTGGCGAGCAATAAATCTGCCTTTAGATTCCTGTCGAAACGCCAGACAATTTGTCGTGTGTCACTGCCTCTCACAGTAGCAAGCCACTTTTCCTTGCGTAACGCCCCTCTATTCTTGATGCTTCGCCCTGTAAATCTTGCGCGAAGCAGAACGAGAAGCTCGGGGTTTATACCCGGTAATGGCAGCTACAGAGCCATGCGATTTTCAAAGGCACTCCCCTGCGTCTGCCTTCGACAGGGATTAATTAGGAATTACATGCTCAATAAGAAAAATCTCTTTGCGAAAACACGATGTTTCGACGTTTTTAAATCGTTACCATCCTTTGTTAACGATCTCCGCAACGCGGGTTACGTGTAAGGCGAAGCATTTTTCTCCGACTGTAAACATTTCCGCGAGATCTCGGAAATACTTTCCTCTGCGTGTGTATAAATAAGCATGCCGAAATATATATACATATATTGAAAAATTTCGACGAGACATAACCGGGTGATTATATTCCATAGAGGTCCGACACGATTGCTTTGTAAAAGTCAGCCGATACTCGCGCAGATGGGCGATAAAAAAAGAGCACGTGAAATTTTTCCCCTAACAATAAACCGAGCATGGTACTGGACGTCGTTTCAAGCCCGACAAATTGCTGGATGCACTTTTCAATCTGCGGAAGTGCAGCAGCTCGATCCGGTCTACCTTCTTGATACAACCAAAGAGATAGAACAGAAGAAGGCACAAACGAGTAAGGAAGAATCTATATCTCGTAGTTGAAGGCTCGAGATAGAAGCAGCTCTTGCTTCCCTCTAAGCGACATGAACAAAAATGGATTCATGTTGAAAATGGGCTTCTCGCCTTTAAAAGCCGAGAGAAGCAGATCGAACGGAATTGTGCGTCTTCAACGAATGAAAAAGAATTAACCTCGGAAAATGAAAAGGCTTAGAAACTTGAGTTATTAAATACATTTTACAAATATAAAACACAGAAATCGCGTGACAACCGCGCAGTCACCCGTGCGCGAAAACGTTTTCCGTAACTCGACGAAATTCTTCTCGCGACTCGACACTGTGACGGGGGATATCCTCGATAAAGTTATTAAAACCAATGTTCAGCAGTATTTAAATCCAAACAGAGAGAAAGGCCGTAACGGACGAAAAGTCGATACGCTCATAGATCGGCCAAGTCCATAAAGGCAAAACCAGGAATTCAAGGAAAATCCATTCATATGGAACATCAAAGTCTAGGCCATGGAAAGTAGAAATCGACAAAAATGCATCGCCGCAGAGTATCAGAGTCCACGGGCCAAACGGCCCTTTGAGAATCAAAATAGATAAAGCAATATGCCAATAGATATAGTCGGCATCTCGATGAGTATCGGCCATGAAAACGGCACCAAAGCGAATAAATGTAATCGATACACGGCCAGCAGTTATTTTCGTCGGCACAATTGCCGACCGTTTCTCCGCGGGGGCTTATCGGGGGCAGCGAGGCGCGCGAGTGCTTTCCCTTCTAAATAACATCGCATTTTACACAAGAACGCGCCCACGCCACTACTCGCGGAAGAAGGAAAGGGTCTCTCGCGAGCAGCCGCTGTACGGAGCCGACGTGTCGAAAGCAACGTTGACGTATCGACTTGACGAGCATATTGCACGTGCGACACAACGGACGCGAGCAGGGAAAAGGGCGGTCGGGCGCGAGAAGCAACGCCAGCAAACAGGTGTCATAAAGCGAGAACGTGTGTTCGGACTAGAGAAGGTGGCTCGGGTCAAAGCCGAGACGTGACGGCCTTAGGTTTCGCGCTGCAGCCGGCTTCTCCAGTTTTAGCCGTGTGCAGTCGCCGATGCAGCGTTCCCGCCGGCGATATTGCAGCCGGAGATCTTATCCGGCTGATCAGTTCCGGCGCGAGGTAGAAATCGCGCGATACCTTGATCTACGGTACATCGACGTCGACTTGATAAAAATTCCATTTCTGTCCGGCCGTTCACTTTGCGGAACGACGTTAAAAAATATTAAATCAGGGCTGCCCCCTCCCATCGAGACGGACATTCGACGTGAGTGCCTCGGACGTAAGATCGTTCAACCTTCCGACGAATCCGGTGCAACCGGATTCCTAGCTCTACGACGGGATTGTTAGGTAAATCATTGTTACATCTGTCTCGTTGCTGCTCTCGCGCGGATATTCAATATGCAGAGATAATTGTAGCCCGCGCGCGAATATGTGGAGTTTAATAAGAAAATTCCCCGCGCTTGATAACTCCGTTCCGAGTGGTCCGACATCTGGCGCCCGATACTGCGATATTGCAGTTCGAGCTCTTATCCGGCCAATCTGTACCATTGTAAAATGCAAATCGCGATAGAAATTCCTTATTTCGCGGCTCTGCCCGCTGGCGCAGTCGGGCGGGCATTTCGAGCGGGAGTTTAATTCATCGTCTCTCGATAGTTGGCTATTTTCAATCTTGGCAACTTCGTCGTGGATAAACTGCGTCTTAAGGATTCATTTAACGAGCGCTCTAGCTGTCGGCTAATTCCATTTAACTTTTGTTGTAACAATTTACCGTTCTTCGCGCGATCATTGCCGTTTCTTTGCGACAATCGAAGATTTCACGCGTCGCGTTTGTAAAACACTATCTATAATCGTCGCGTAACGAGCACGCTTATTCGGGCACAAAGCTAAATAATATGTTTCCCGGGCTGTAGAGAGAACGTAATGGTTGATAATGTTATCTCCCTTCATATGACACACAGGCATAGAGAAATTCGCTCTAGTTAAGTGCGTAATCGGTGAAATGGATCAAATGCCATTGATAATAGCCGTAACATTCATCAAACGACTAAAAGGCCGCATCAATTAACCTCTGTTCGATTACATGCCGGTTTCCCTTGCTGCGCGGCTGAAAGAGCGATGCTATCTAGCGTAGATCGATCCGCGAAACATGTATATACGCGAACATGTACAGCCCATCTATGCGATAGTATATCGCACATGTTTACGTGCTTGTGTCATTATTTTTCCATTTAACGAAAACAAGCCGTATTAACCGATAAGATCATCTCGATGGTTTGCATGTTCGTGATTGTTTCAAATTTGTTTGCCGGGCTTTATTACTTTTTTTTTTCTCGTTGCTTCGAAAATATACTGTTTATATATTACGTAATCGCGACATGGAGCAAATGCATGTTACAAGACCATTATTGCAATTTACGATTTCAGCGGTAAAGCGATATTTAATTAACGCGTAATGAAACAGTGTAGCAAAAAGAAGCGCAAAGATCAGAATCTCTCATCATTCGAATCATAATAACCACCGGTACTCGGCCGCGGCGAAAGGATTAATTAATCCCCGTCCAATTACATCACAGCATCGGTTTGTTGAATACCCGGAATCACAGTTGAATGTCTCGCGACTGAATGCACAAAGTCCAACAAAAGACTCGATCGTAATGGCGCACCCGGATAAAGGCTGAATTCCTTTAATTTGATTCCTGCATTTGGGATTACGAGAGCGATTCGCGAAATTTAGAGCACAGGATTTACCGGGCGAGAGAGAACGATGGAAGGACAGAAGAACAAAAGAGAGAAAAAAAAAAAGAGGGAAAAGAAAAAAAGAAAAACACGTCACGCCGCGAAGAAGATGGAATTGTCGAAACTTGTCGCTTTAGTAAAGCGTGGATAGTACGCGGTAACTTTATCGATATCTCTTAACCCGATGGAACTCGCTAACGAACAGACTACGTCAATAATGATACGAAAGACTGGTCAAACGAGTAGCAGCCGCACGAGTTAACCGCCAGCCAATTACTTTGCAGCGGTCCGGACGATTCGCAGTATATAGCGCATCGAAGTCGCACCGATGCACAAAGTGCATGAAGAGGAGCGACGGGGACGGCGTCAAAGGCGGGAATACGAGGACCGAGAAATTCTACCAAAATGATTCGCGGTAATCTTCGAACTCCCGGAGTCTGAAACTAACATTAAGCCCGAATATTACGGCTGATATTACATCCGCGAAATTAGGGGAGCTCCGATCGGCAACCACGTCGCGCTACTCGTCAGGATTTCATAGGGTAGCCAGGTGCACATGAACGCGTCTCGTCTTAGGTGGCTGGCTGTGTGTGCTGTAACCTGCGAGGAGACGCGTGCAACCAGTCCGGTTGATACCAAAGTTTGGACCTTCCCTTCGACAGGGGCTCCAAGCAACGACGCCGGGATCTTACGCGACGACGTTTCACTCGAATCCCCGACTGCGTCACCGCGAATGCATCAACCGTGCAGACTCGGAGATGTGTGCTTTCTAATAAATAACAAATTCGCCGGGCGAACCTTCTTCGAGACAGAGACGCGTCGCGCGCGTGTTCTCATGCGGAGCAGACGTCGCGGGTGGATATGCAAATAATACGCGAAGCAAGAATATCACACGACGGTAGCGTAGTCCGCGAATTCCAGAGAGAGATCTGCGAGCAGCAATTCCTGGTCACGAATCACAGCCCCGACACGGCTCGTCGATACTATTACGGAAACGCTCTCGACATTATACACGCTTGAACACGTCCTACCCCCCCGTCTTTGGAGTCAGCGAAGCTCGCTGCTAGGGCTGTCTCCATGCCCGAATAGCTCGGAGCTCGGAAAGACGGATCAGACGACGTCGTATGTACCTTCGCCTTCGATATTACACCCGTAGGTTGAAGCTACGCCGAGTGCGCGCGACTCCAAACCGGAAGGAATGAGACGTACGCGCAAGTATCCGGGCTTTGGTTGGGCTGCCATCGAGCAGAACCAATCCATCGTTATTTGCCGGAAGGATTCGCGAAAGCTGCGAAATATTGACTCGAGCCGGAGGTCTTCCGGCGAAGTTCATTCGGCAAATATTCGACGCGCGTATTTGCGACGCCATTATTTAAATTCCTTCTACACTCTCGTATCCCGCGCCGCCGGTTACCGCGATATTAGAATTGAGTTCTGAGCGCGGATACTTGGTACAAAGTTTCGCCCCGCTTCCTCTCGTCCATGAATTCCTCGACTACCGCGGACTCGAATTTTCCTCAACGGGGGGGGGGCAATGAAAAGTCTCAGAGATACAAATGTCCCTCCCCTCGCGTTCCTTTCGGGGTCCCGCCGAATACGACGGACGTCTTTCCTCGAATATCCCGACATGGCCGACACGGCAGAAATTACGAGCGCTTAGCCGGCGCGATACCAATCATAACTCGAAAGTCGTAAAAGGGGTTTCCCTGCGTCCTCGTTAACCGCAGCGTTCTCCCGCCGGCGTGAGATATTAGTAACAAAACGTAGGGCCGGCTCCTTCCCAGATGTCTTATTAAAGGAAACGAATGTACCAATGTCCGGGGAATCTCGCGGAATCCGCTGAAAGAGCCGGTTCAGTGGTCCCGCGGGTATGAATCATTTCCGGCCAAACCGGGGTCACGCCAGGACATAGCTCTTCTCTCTCTCTTTTCCAACCCCCGGCTACGTTCAGTCCTTGCTCTCGCGCACACCACCGTTCGGGTTATCGTACCGTGGGAGTGGCTCTCTCGCGCCCAAGTTTTAACGAGGAAAACACCAATCTGCTTCGGCGAATATATGGATCGTTACATATTATGTATCCCCTCGACCGTATTCGCGAAGGATCCGGCCGCGCATCCGCATCGTAAACTACAGCGAGCGAAAGATTTCGCGTCCCGCAAATTTCGTCATCTCGGGGAAATCGCGCGTCGGTCATTTTTGCCGAGTATCCCGACTCGCCAGGATCGAGGACGATCGTAAAAATTAATTTCCCGCGACGTCTCCGGACACAGGACGGACGTTCGCGGAGCAATTTCGTCCCGACGGAAGGCGCGTATTCCCCGCGCACACTTCTGATGTTCGCGCCTGTTTGAGTTACCGCACGAAGATCGGGAACCTTTTCCTACGTTTAATATATAAGTAAACATTTTGAATAAACGTATTAATCCAGGAAGAGGAAGTAAGTTAAATGTTAATTACATTTTGTTTCTCCAAAGTCTCGGCTTGCTTTCCTGATTTATATATCCTACGAGGAGCGAACGAAATACGGTAAGCTGAAAAATGTTATCGCGCGACGGAAAACATCTCTGCTATTTTAAATGTAACGTGACCGAACGAAAACATATATTTTTAAGATCGAACAGCTGAGCATACAAAGCAGCAAAAGAATTCTAAACGAGAAATAAATAGATTCGCGGAAAGCAATTCCGCACGAACGAATATATATATCGCGAAGCTTGTACGCGTGCGCATACATCTCAAATGGAGCAACGTGACGTCTCGAACAATTCGTTTACAGCGGTGTTTTTATCAAAATACGCAGTCACCGATGCGGAATAACAATTTCGGAGTGACAATTTCGGTGTTTCCGAATCATTCGCCTACGTTTCACGAGATAGTTGAAAACACACAATTTCATCGAGCTTCGCGATCACGTCGTCTCCGCTGACATGCCGAGAGACGATAAGAACGACGGCTGCATCGTCCACGAAATACGCTCGGGTCGAACGTGGGACCGACGTCCACCAAGACAACGTGTCTGACGGAGAGCTGTTAAGTACGAACGACGGACGAGACCCCCAAGGCGCGCAACCCTCGCTTTTATCACCCCGTCTCCGCGTCTCGCTCTTCCGATCTTGCTACATCACCTGGCGACCGGTTTCGCTGGAGGCAGTAAATGATTGAACAAAGAGGTGAGAGCGCCAGGCCGTGTAAAAATAACGATCCGACATATAAGAGTGACCAGCAGGAGATGCCGGGTAACACCGTCTTACCCGCCTCTTCTCCCACCTAGGGACCGCTCGTAGCCGACCTTCGTAAATCTTCGCGAAAACGGAGAAATACGCCGGCTTGGGGCAATTTGTTTTTATAGGGAATCGTGGGGCGGAGGAACGCCACGTCGGGGCGGACTGGGCATTACCTTGGGGTATCTATGCGGAGATGCTGAAATTCCCGCTGGCGCCAGATAGGGGCTGGATCTTTCGCCAAGGGGTAGAGGTCGGCGCGGCGTCTAACGAGCCTGATCGCGGAAGGTGGCGCGAGGAATCCTGAGGGAAGCCCGCGCAGTTTCACACGGCGCTGCTGATTTTTCCGATAATAATAATCGCGAGGTCGCACATATATCTCCGTTTGGGAATTATCGTTTGTGAAATGGAAGCGGGACGCGCGACGAAACGGCAATGATTTTACGATCGCCAAAGGGGCGAGGCGGTTCCGGGCCATTTGGAATGTGCTCTGAAATATGTTTCATCCTAAAGCACTCGCGTAACTGCGAGTCCACAGGTGTCAAAAATCGCGGGAATTCCGACGACGATAGAGACGAGCGGCCGAGATCCCGCGCGATGAACGTGAACATTAAGCACCGGATAGGGGGGAAAATAAAATTCGTGTATAAAGTCTTGGTAAAAGAACGTTTCGAGTGATTTTTTACGATGGATATTTAGCCGGGAGAGCTTTCGTAACCTCCGTCGTCGCACACGAAATTACTTGCGTTAACTTCTCGACGATAATATCTAACGCATTCAAATGAAAATATCGCGCGCTCGCACATATTAAAGTTCCTTTTTTACTAGCAGTTAAATGTCACGCAAGCATTCGCTTCGATCATTATTAAAAAGTTCATAGATCCATAAAAGTCGACAAGTTATACCGCAGTTTGTAATTATCCATAAATAATGCAAAGTTTGAAGCGTTAATGAACTTTAACTCGGTCGTATCAAAATGAAGAAGCTGGCGGAAACGAGACTGTTTAATCATCGGACAGACGAAGGATCACAGCCAACCGAAAGAGAGAGAGAGAGAGAGAGAAGCCGATTTCTCGCCGAAGCGGATAAAGCGAATGCTTTCGTCGACAACGTGTAGCCAAGGGGTTGATTCCCAGGCACGCAGAGAACGGGGACGACATTGCGATAGGGCTAAGTTGCATCACCCAAAAACAGTAACAATGTCACCCAGGGGGGCCCGAGCCAACCGGTAACTTTACATCGCGCACGTCCGCGCGGCTCGCTCTCAACTTCCACTTCCACATGAAGGAATTCTAGTTGGAAACGTGGAATCTCGGGTACGCGAGTACGAACGACGGGGAATGGTTCGAACCGCTGGAACTGCTTGGTGTTCCCGCAAGCAGTATCCCCTTTTATTCCCCGGGAGATTTTTGCGAGACCTCACTTCGACTGCACTCCATCCGGAAGCTCCTTTCTCATCCTCGAGATAAGGCATCTCAATTTCAGCGGCTCCCACCCCGTCTCACACCACCGCCACCATCAGGCGCCTTCGCTGCCACCCCTCCGTCTCGTTCTACTCCACACATCCTCCACCGCCACCACCTCCTCTTCCGCGGGGGACCGTCTTTAACTCGATATATAACCGAACCGCAAAATATCGATCCCAGCAGTTGCTGGTTCGATGTGCTCGGCTGGTACGCGGCGTGACCTCTCGGTCGGGAAAACAGGGTTACCTGGCTCCCTCGTAGGAGGATCGCGACAGTCCTCGAGCGGGAATCGGACGTGGGAAATAAAGCGTTCGACGTGTTTTGCCGGGAAACTCAACGAGGGGAATTCAATTGGATAACTTTGTCAACCTGGCCAATAGATAGTTGAAGATGAAGATATATCCTCTCGTTAAGGGGGATACTTTACAAGAACGCAGAGATTTTATTAATAATGAATTCCGTTCGCCCTCCGACGGGGATATTCGCGCGGTGCTTTCGAGACGCGAAAAGCGCCGATCTTTATCGAGAGATAGTTGCGCGAGAGTAACTTGCTTCCGTAAGAAATTTCCTTACGTAATACTGCGAGAACTCGCTAACATCGCCAACTGATTGCACTTCTTCAGCCTTTAAAGGCGGAGATCCTTTAAAGTCTCTTTGAATGTCGGAATAATTAGAATCCTTTCTCCCTCTCTCTCTCTCTCTCTCTTGAAAATCTATAAAGGCTTTCGATTTTTGTTATTTCTTTTCCATTGATTTTCATCTGAGAGAGTAGCGCTGTAAAATATTCGATAAAGCACATCTCATAGCAGACTATACCGGTCTTTATCCGCGTAAGATCCACTGCGCGATTTTAGCTATGCATTTATGCACACACGCGTAATTAGATTTCCGCGCAATTACTATAGTTAATGCAAGACTCGCATAATAATGGTAAATGCAATAAATCCTACTGTGTTTTGACGGGGCAATATAATAGTCAGGGATTGTGGCGCGTAGAGCAATTGTACTCGAGTACTACCGGCTGTACCGATCCCGCAGGATTTCCAGTCAGGCAAAGTTATACTTTAAACTCAAATCCCGGTATGCGAAGGCAAATTTGCCGTGTACATGAATTTAGTATCGGCGATATCAATCGAACTGGCCGGAGATGAGCTTTCCACGACGTTTACGCAACGTCGCGTCCAAATTAGCACAAGTTAACATAATTAACGCAAGGTAAATTAAGGTTAAATAATGAACATTTCGTCGTGGGAAATTACTCTGTGTGCATTCGCGTGCGAGCAGGAAGAAGCAGAGGAGGAGGGAGAGAAAAGCTTTATCATTTTGCCATTAAATAAGAATCTGTGACGCTCTAATTTCGCTCTTTCAACAACTCTCCCGTCGGGGAGCACTAATTCTTCCTTCGTTAGGAAAGGACATTAGTATCAGCGACAACCGTGCCCGTTGACGCTAGCAAGTTTCGAACGTCCCAAAGAAGCTCCGACTGCGCCAACTTGGGTGTCCTTTTAAGCCGAAGTAAAGTGGCGAGTTCGACCCAGCCATCCTCGACACCCGCTTCTACCCCCTCGCTTATCCCACTCGAGTTGGAAAATAGAATCGAGAGATGCAACTCGGATGAGGAGGAGAGGGAGACAGTGGCGCCGAGGAAGAGCAGCCCTCTCGCAACAGCTGTCAGATACTCCCATGCATTTATCAAATAAAATCACTCCACCTTTTCGCTTTCCCGCTCGACTTCCGTTCGCGACGCTGACTAAAGTCGCACATAACCTTCGTGCAAACAGCCTCGTTCATCTCCCCTGGGACCCTCTGAAAACGCGGGATCGTGTTCGCGGTAAACGCTCATGAACTTCGAGACAAACGCGGAATGCTCGAGTGCTCTGTCTACGCGATACGTGACGTTACGGCGTCGGTTAAACGCTTCTTAGTCGGCGAGTTTCGCGACCTCTTTCTCGTCGAAATAACGTTCGGACGAGTCTTTCAGCCTCACGTTTCGCGAATAACACCGCAACGACGGCACGCTCCGCACGCCGGCTGACAGACTCATCCGCGCCGGTTTATCGCGAATCACGCGGTTGTTGCGCGAGCTGTGAATTTAAATTGAGAAAGGAGAAACGCGCGCGTGAAAGGTTGGTATGGCGCGTCTCCTACGTGCGTCTTCGCTCCGGCACGTACGCACTGTTTATGCGAGGAATCTCTTTAATAGTTTGATCTTTTGTCGCTCGACTCGCCAGATCGACCAAAGCTTCCGGCGTTATCTTGTATATTACATTTTTTAAACGCGCCCACGAGGGCTTTAGAATTTTTCGTAAACTCAATGAACACGAATCTCGCTTGAGAACGAGCGGGAGATCCGATCGAAGAGCGAGAGAGAGAGAGAGAGCGGTGTGTATACGCTTTATGTGGCAGTTACAGACGGACAAATATTTCTTCTCGCACTGGGTCGGAGGGCCGGCTCTCTGACGCGAAACTTTCCCACTAAATAAAAACTCCAAATTTCGCTGCCCCCATAAGTTCAACACGCGAGCAACTCTGTTTACGGAAATTCCCTCGCGCGAGAAACGCTGGAAAGGGGGTACCGCTGCTTTGTGCGTCGGCGTACAACGACGCGGCCTTTTGCGAGTCCAGCATTAAAATTAATGGCCCGCCGCCGTTGCTCAGCAGGTGGTGTGATTTTAAACGTCACCTGACCTATCTCCACCGCTGCCTTCGTTAATATTTAGCTTGGTATCTAAAGCTCGGTATCGCTCGCGGCGAAAATGAATACCCACGTTCGTAATGTACACTTGGTTGCGGAAAAAATTATATTTTTACGGACATACGATCAACATTGATACCGCGAAATAATAATCTCGTACTATAAAGTCAAAATATTATTTATTTGGTGCGGGATCCGCGAAACGCCGCGGCTATCGAGATTTTTTTACAAATCGGAATTTTAATATTTGTAGTTACAGCGGATGAAATTAAATATCTCCGCGCCAGTGAAAAATCGATAAGCACCCGAATCTCGTAATCCGGAATTTGTCTTTCCGCTCAGCTATCGCATACCAACGCTCGCATATTTCATCATTTCCTGAAATTACTTTCCATATTTCCAATATTTTAACTCACTGCGCGTAACTTCAATCCCGGAAGAGGAATATCCTATTATTCTTGCGATTTTTAGATATAGCCGGCAGGAACTGACTGCAGCAAACGACTGCCATCTGCTTTGCATACGCCGTTGCGAACGTATGTATAAGATTTGCGGTGATCTGTTCGATATCGTTCCACTTTGAATACGGGACCGTTTGGTGCCCACGATTTACATCGACCAAGAATTTCAAGAACCGTATAATCCCCCTTACTCTTCCAGCTTTATTGATAATCTAAGCAGCGCCCGGCTAAGACTTTTCGTCGTTATGAAATTTTCTCGCGCCTGGCCGGGTCGGAATTTTGGAAAACGGTTTCTCCGCCAGTCAATCGCTTCGTTACGTTGAAGTCCCACGTGCGGAGTAACTTGCTCAACAACATACGCGGGGATTATGGAAATTTGAAAGCTCGACGCTCTTGCTACGTTGTTTGAATAAATTCGAGATTTAGGAAGTACTGATATCGCCGAAAGTGTTCGCCCGGATTTACTATTCTTAAGGCGAGCGACGTGATGCACTGGAAAATTCAATGTCAATATGCGTGTTATGCCGATGCATCGGAAAGATTGAAGGAGAGCTTCGGTTGCTCTTTCTCCCGATATATATATGCTCTTCTATCTATTCTCGACATCACTGGTATGGGGCGAGGTGAATATATATACGACATATTTATACGAATAAATATAATTTTCAACGTGCTAAATTTTTAATGGGTTTGAAGCAGGGCTTCCCCGAAAACAATTTTAGCCGAATCATCGATGTATCTTTGGTTTTTCGGTGGCAATTCAGTTTCTTCGACCGCGCCGAGGAGGCAGCCGAACGGAAGGAACGAATTCACGAGTGGATACGATTTATTGCGCGTATTTACATAAACAGGAAACATGACACAAATGTGCCAGGCCGCGAAAAATTCGCAATTTATGCGACACGGTCGCTGTTCGCGCATTTAAGCCACTAAATGGAACGTTCGGGCGCACGTGGAGGGAACGGAATAATAAGCGGGAAAAAAGTTTCGGCTTGAAAGCTCTTGTGAAACGAGAATTATGTCGCGAGAAGAAGTATCTCTGTCGGAGTTATACGTTGCATGGCGGAAACGTAGCAGCGACGGTGGCGCATATCTCGCATCAATGTGGCCGGCATTAAATATCACTTGCTTATAAAATGTCGAATATTGAATTACGTTCTTCAAAGAAGACGGCAAAAAAAGAGAAAGAAAGTAGGGAAGAATAATGTCGAAAGCTTTAGCGAGGTAATAAAAATGTTATGTGAGAAAGTAAATACGCGAGGACAAGCGCCAAATAATCGCATATTCACAAAGTTGTACTTAGAGCGCTTAAACTGTTCCGCGCGCGTAAGACGAGGAACGAGTAAGTACTTGTTGAAAATTTCCACGCGAAAAATTTCCAAGCTGTATCGGGCTCTTAGAGATATCTCAACGGTATGTTTTTGAAAGCGTTTTCACGGCGTCGCGACGGACGATACGCGTTATATGGTATGTGCTGTATGCGTTTCACGAACACCAGTTTATGTTTATTTCCACAGCGGATTCGCGGTCGTGAAGGCCGAGGTGAAATGCGCTTTTCAATTTTGATTCGAAGAAAACGGCGGCCGTCGAGGCGTCAAGCGCGCCCCTGGGACTTATCGCGGAATGTGTCTCTGCGAAGGATCCATAAAAAAAATATTGAAATTCATCAACCGCGCGCGAGAAACGCTTATTTTACAGTCTGCGTTCCGCTTTCTCTCTCGCTCTCTTTTTTACGGGCAAATTTATTGAACGCGAAATTGAGGGGCTTCCACCGGCCGTACGGCCGTCCGTGTATGCACTTTTACCTAGCCTCTCCGTATGCGTCATTTGTCGTCAAGTCGAGGGTCACGATTTAGCGTCGATCGCGACATATTGCAGCCTCCTCTATCTCGAGCGGGAATAAAATCCGGCCGCGTATGCCTTTTACAGTCGAATCATGCTTTATAGCGTTGCTTTACGATCCACGATGTTATTTACGCGTAAATCAAGTTGCATTTGCTCACTGTTTGTGAAACACGCTACATAATTGCGTTCGTAATATATGCACATGCCACGACACTAAACAGCTTTCACCAAGTGCCGTTCAATATGCATATAATATAGAAGAATAATAAACATGTTTTTGTGGTAATAGCGTTGTATCACAAAAAAACGATACCAGTGCTTTTTGATCGAGCCGAAATTCTTCATTAACCCCAAATTTCGTCAAACTTGAAAAATCAACGGAGAATCTGAGAGTAAACAACACAGGTTATCGTTCTACCTTGATGCTTACAAACAGTTGCTGTCATTGTTTTTCTCCGTGTTGAGTCCTAAAAAAAATCCATTTCAGAATTGTTTAACATTCGATCATCTGTTATTTCACTTGGATCATTCATGTTTCTTGTTATGTGAAATAATGCAACAAATGCAGATCGACGAATAATCGGAGATTAATGAAGCTAATAATAATTATTTGTCAAATTATGACGCACCATGAATATCAAATTTCGACTCGAATGTTTCTTTATTCTTGTTAAATTCGTCAAACATCCGTCAAAGTCGGAAATCAGTAATGAACGATTTTACACACCTCGAAACGTCGATATATATATCGCTGTTACTGCCTCAGCCTCTCGCTTCTCGATTCAATCCTGGCTCCTGGTTGTTTCATCGTAATACTCCGGATATTCATTGACATTCGTGCGAATGATTCGATTAGAGAAACGCGTGCGACCATGATGACCGACATGTTTTCACATGTTTGAAGAACCGACGACATATTTTTAATCGCTCGTCGGGAATGATAACTAACCTATCGACATACGTGCTGTATAATAATATGCTGTACAATAATACGCGAATCGCTTGACGTCTTGAAACACACGTAGAAAATACGGAAAAGTCTGTACCATATGAGGCTGTTTGATTGAAGGTCCCGAGTCCTCCTGTACTGACAGTGTCGGTTATTGTAATCGTTCAGCCGTTGGCGGGCTACGACATTCGTCGATTCACGGCAGATAACGTTGCACTTTCTGCCTATCGTGCTAGTCGAGTTCTTATGCCCGGACCACATTAACAATTATCGCGTATGCATCTCTCGACCAATCAAATCGCCATCTCTCTCTGATTGGTCAAGAGACAATACGGGCATATACTACTCGCGTACTACGCAAGAAACGATGTTCGCGCGAAATGAGCTTGCGAATTTCGCCGTCGGCGGATCCCGAGTCGAAATTTTGATGCTACAACGTGCGAAGAGCAGAAAATAAAGCAAATAGCGTTCGTTAATACTTGTGTCTCCGGTCGAATCGTGTCCACGCGAATGTCAGAATCAGCGTATCTGGAACGATGGAGCAGCCGGGAGCGGAGTACCGGCTCGTCGGAAACCAGAACGCTGGGACGCTGAGACGCTGGTAAGGATGCATCCGGCGAAACGACCATCTTGTCATCGTTACGAAAGCGCGCCAAAGGCACGCCGCACGTTGCACGTAAAGCGATCGGGTTTTCGTCGGTACCGTGTTCGTTAATATTTGTGTCTCCGGTCGAATCGTGTCCACGCGAATGTCAGAATCAGCGTATCCGGAACGATGGAGTAGCCGGGAGCGGGATGCCGGCTCGTCGGAAACCAGAACACTGAGACGCTGGTAAGGATGCATCCGGCGAAACGACCATCTTGTCGTCACGAAAGCGCGTCGCACGCAAAGCGATCGGGTTTTCGTCGGTATCGCGAGTGTCAGAATCAGCGTATCCGGAACGATGAAGCAGCCGGGAGCGGGATGCCGGCTCGTCGGAAACCAGGACGCTGAGACGCTGGTAAGGATGCATCGTGTGTTTCCATGCATGTGAAATCGTTATTGTTCGATAACTATTATAGGATGTTTCCCCGATTTCAACAGACGTTTGACGAACCCATTGAGAGCGAGGTTATGTCGAGTCGAAATTTAGAAGAAATTTAGAATCCGGCATGTCTCTGACATTGAGATAGTTCTTCTAAATACATATTCTTCTAAACTGCGAAGGCAGAAAATAGAGCAAATGGTCGTTTGTAGCATCAAAATTTCGACTCGGGATCCGCCGACGGCGAAGTGCACGAGCTCATTTCGCACGAAGATCGTTTCTTGCGTAGTACGCGAGATACGCAGACTACTTTTCCCTACGCTCTATGCTCTGGCAATGACATGTAATTTCCGGACACCCAGAAAACTCACGCGTTTGATCTCGCGGGGATATGGTGTACGGTACTGATGAAATATTAGAAATACGTAATCCGTGTGTCGTGCCTAGTGATGGAATGTCAATCGATTGGCTGCCGTCTCAGGCAGCCTGCGAGATGTTCCTCAGGAGAAAATCTTTGATATTAACAATAATATATTTCATGATTACATATTTCGTACGATTATAATTATAGTTAGTAATAAAATGAAAGGCATACTTCTTTTGATGTGTTAATCTTTGATTGGCAGCAGTCGAGAATAATAATTAAAATCTGCAACATGTTCTTATCGTGCATTATCTTAAAAATAAGATATTTTGTGATTAATATGCTAACAACACGCTATTTTTTAAGCCACGGTCATATAATCGAGGTGCCGGGGCCACAAATTAAATTTTATCGAAGCAATTAGTGAGTTAAGTAAGTGTTAAGTCAGTTTAAGAGATGGAAACACGATAAAACGTGCTGGTGTTACCTTCCTAGCAAGTGCCACTCCAGTTGCTAACGTAGCAGGGCGCGTACAACGGCGTAGTTAATAGACTCATAACGGCCTCTGCAAATTGTAGCAATTAAGGCACATGAAGTTAATGCATTACGAGGAGGATGGCAAAAATGTATTCATTATTCTTAAACTTTAGCCGACTCTCTGACCTGGTAGAATCACCAACTGTAAAATGATGAATATAATTTTCGAGATGACACAAATAGCATTTCTACATAACAGTTATAAATGAGATTTTTCATTTTCAATTTAGTGCTGGAATTTAATTCAATTTAGTGCAGAATATCAATTAATAAAGTGTACATATCTAAAATTAAAATCACTATGCTTTTGGATAATTGTTTCTCATTATTAAATACCGCGTTGCAATAATTTGCATTTTGAGAAAACTGCCTGACAAATGAAGATATCGGTGACGTGAATAAATTGACTCGGTTCGGTTTAATATTCCAAACATTGTAAATTAATTTCGTCGCATATCTGAAAGAAATGTGATACAAAAAGCGCGAACTAAAATCCTGGCGTCTAATGGAGGCCAGGTGAGGGACGATGAGTTAATAGATGCGTTTCCACGACGGTGAAAAGACCCTATGATGAATTCGCAACATGGACGTTGTCTCGCTTTTTAAACGACACGGTAGCGTGCGCAAAAACGATTGGGTGATGACAGAAAGAAATCGACTGCTATCTTTTGCGAGCTACTTAACGTTGCGCTTAAAAAGGCGCAGTCATTTAATTTGTAGTTTCTCGGCATTTCGCGAGGAAAGTTTTCCTGGCTGATTAATTCCCCTCTTTCGGTACGCGCGTTTCTCTTATCCCGGCCACCATCCCATCCCCGCGAATTGCTCTACTATCCAAATGAGAAATAGCTATTTAAAAGAATCTCAACTTTAACTTTAGATACAAATATATCTCCCATGAAACGAGGGAATTGACAGTGCACCAGCGATAAGTTTGAGATTAAAAATTTTTATTTAATAATAAATAAAAAGGAAGTATATTTATGATATATTCAATCTGTATTCGTGTGTGTCTGAGATTTAAAAGGCAGAATTAATGAAAAATTGTACTGTCAAATTTTTCCACGAAAGAAGATAAATAATTATTACGCGAATAATTGGTTATCAGACACATAGAATATAAATTGGTTCGATGCTCTGAAAGAAAAATTGCTTTGTTAAAAAATTGATCGTCAAAGGGATTGTTAGGCCGGGTGGAATTTCGATCCATTTTCCTACATTGCTCGATATAACGCTATAGGGATTAATCAAAGACACTATTCGCTTTGCCCCATCCATATCTACCTCAAAAGGCGAGTTAGAAACATACCGAAAGGGTACTTTCATGCTTGCACCAGTCGTCACCGTATATATCGTGCCTAACAACCTAGAAGACTGATTACAAACATTGGGTCACCCACCTTCGTACAGTGCTTCCTACACTCCAGTGGATCTAACGACGACAGCTTTTGCTGTGTAACCTTTGAACACAGCGATGGTCGATCTTTATGCCATGCCTCTTATCCTCGCTCAATCATTTGACACTTGTATTCGTCCATGAATTTAATTAGTGCGAAAAGCTGAGAAATTGTGGTCTCACACTCGAGTATTCTCTTTTTTTTTCTCAAACTTTGCACTTTTTTATTTTGCTTGGACATTAAGGGAAATTCAACACTGATGAGTATCTGTTATTCATGTCAATATAGTATCGATCGTTGTAAGCGAATCAGTGATTTAGCCGGACACATTAACCACGTAACAGCGGAAAACCGCAGCCGTTTTACTCATTAATTGATATAATTAAACGCAAGCGTATACTATATAATCCAATGAGAATCACGATGAGCAGACATGATTAAGTTTTCGTTGCATGTTGCGACATAATTATCAGAAATAGAATTGAATTATCATTACGATCCACACACATACACACACAGTGAGACATATCAAACGTTGCGCGCCGACCAACGTGATGCATTTCATTTTGTTTCCTCATTCATAGCCAATGTGACAATATTGACGGTAATAATTCATATTGAAATAGGAACGCTTAATAATTCGATGCATGTTTCATTATGTAAACACATTCAATGTCAGGGATTCTATAATAATATATACATATTATTTTACAATTATAAATAAATACTTAACTAGCTAATAGAAACACACGTCCGTGAATTAATCATCATTTTCGAGATATTCAAACTTCTTGTTTAACAAATTGTATTACTCTTTCGCTTCAATCCATATTGATCACAATCCGCATCAATCTTGTTATCGTTACAATGATAAGGACGAAGGAAAGTATCTAAATGGTTCTGTCGTGAGTGATAAAAGGCGTGTCGCGTACGGAGTTTCTTTTCTATCACGACGTTTGGCCGCGGTCGAGTTGGCGATAAAAGACCAACACAGATGTGCGCCGAGAAGATTGGTCTTTGTTTCGTGCCTCTATGTCGATTCGTTCACGAGTTACGGCCTTTTAAAGATTCTATGCGATCGAGTATTAACGAACACTGGCAGAATATACTGCGCTCGCGTGAGCAGGTCAGTGACCACGGCCTTATGGTCGACAGCGTGTTGACGGTCGCGCGACAGTAGAGATAGGTCCGCGTAAACACGCATCCACGTGTTATTTAACTCAAGAGTGCGTGGACGTCATCGAAGCTTCGCGTCGATCGAGAACGCGGCTCGATACACTAGCTTCTGGACGTCGCAACTACTTGAAATCAAAACCGTTGTAAAGCTAAAACTTCCGCACTTATGATAAATGTAGAATCGTTATTCTCCGCGATAAGGGGGATTAATTGGTAAAATTGTGTTATCGCGATGAGAAATTTCGATTGTCTTCAAGTTGAAGCGGAAATTAAACGACGGGGGAACTGAAAAGCCTCACCTCACATTGAGTATATAAGAGAGGTGAATTTTTTATTTTTAATGTACATGCAATTAGAGAGAAAGCAGAAATAATGATGTGAGCTGGGGTTAATTATAAAATGAACTTGCAAAAGAGAAAAGGCTGAATATCTCGGAGACGATTAATTTGCGGAATTTCGTTTATTACGATTTCTTCATTGTTTGTGCAATGAAAATCTTGCCATACGTTTGATCCCAATTAGAAATGCGTCCGCTGAAACATTGAGTTACACGAAATCTCTCATTCCCTTTTAGAATTCCCTCACGATCTTCCTCGACGCAAATCTCGTTACGACAGGTACATAAGCCTCGCGGCGGTTATTGGTCACGTACGAAAATCGGAGACGCGGATTATGGCACCGCGAGCAACAACACATACTCTCTCTCCCTGCATGGAGTCGACGAAGTTTACGCGCATACGCTCCAACTCTCCGAATCAGTAAGCGCAGTTTTGCCGGAACGACCTCAGAGCCGCGTAAAAGCGACACGGGCCGCGCTGTGTGTAAATCAAACCCCGAACACGGTGTTCGCCTCCGCGCAACCGTCCTGCCTCCAGCCACCCCGGTGTCCCCGCAGCGACAACAGCGCGGGCTCGTGTGCGCACTTGTTTAATGTACAAAAGGCAGAATGCACCCGGGAGAAGTATTCCCATTATATCGCTTTGGCCGGCCTGGACCCGGTCCTATTGCGGGATCGCGGTTTTACCGTGCAGTGCGGCTTGTCCGAACGGAAAGAGCATGATATGTGTAAACACACGCGCTCGCGTACAGCCATGCATAGTGCAGTCACGCAGAGCCGGTTGACTCGACAGGGTCATACGAACAAACGCTTGGGTTCCGCGAATATAAAGGGCACAGCGAGCCGATACGAAGGCTAAACGCGTCGATTCGCGGATAAAATCAGTGGGCATTCCGATATCGGTAATGTCGATTCGATCCACTCGGCGGGAATGCGCTTGCTTACCGACTAAATGGACACGGAAAATAGTTAGTCAGTTCTCTTTCTCTCTTTTCCTCCCTCGGAACTTTTCGATCTCGTCTTTGACCGAGCCGAGGAATCTCATTATGGTGCGTGGTGGGGCGCGCGCGCTGTGAATTTTTGCAAAAATTCCGATAATCACGCCGCCCTTTCCCTGCGGCGTCGTATTTCTCTTTTCGCGGTCGAGTAAAGTAAATAAATGCATCGGCATTATACTCAGGGGCCTACTACATGCCGGAGATTTTACGGTTAACCTGCAACATCGCGCAATAGTACGCACGTTTTATTTCAGGCCGAACTATTTGTAACTCTATAAATGCTCGTGGACGAAAATTCTTGCTCGTGTGTGCGTAAATATGAGTGAAAACGGGCGAAACAATGGGCAACGATTCTTTCGATCAACACGAGATTCGAAGCGTCCCGTTTGTCCCTCCCCCCTTTAAAATTGCGCGTTTTCACCTCGAGGGTTAATTTTTATCGTTAGGAGGCGCGAGAGTGTACGAAATCATCGGTCTCACTCTCGAATTCAATTCTACGCGATAACTCGTAATCTGCCCATTCAATCGTCGAACGTGGCCAGAGAGGGAGAATTTGAAGAAATTGATTCTCAAAAGCATAATAACGTCAGCCAATTATACACCGGGAGCGTACACGGCGCGTCTGCGCACGGTTCGTAATTGGCTATGCTCGAGTGATACACGGCCTCTTTATAGGATGAAAGCGCCGGAATGAACGACAAAACAGGAGCCGTCAGATTCGGTGCGGCGTAATTGGCGTCGTGGAGGGGAAAATGAGAAGTCGGAAGGTCGGTAGATGTTGGAAGTATCTCTATGACTGCGCGCGCTCGGAAGGCAGCCGCGTCGCTGTTTATGCATGTGCGGCCGCAGACATAACAGTTGCCGAGCAAGTTCGCATCCTGCCTGTGTTGCAATCCGTGCACGTTGCATTTGTACGCGCTTGTCCACGCGAGCGGGGTAAGCAACGGGCGCGGTGCTCGAGCGAATGAATCGGCAGTAACTGTGTGTTCTCGCGGCGCCGAGAAAAACGTATTATCGATCGATCTTGCGAAAGAGTTTAGATGGGTCAAAGGGTAGGACGAAAACCATCGTTTCTTGCGAGCCGCCGGAAACGCCTGCGAAACGAGCGCGCGCGCGCGCGCAATTCATGCTCGCGAGAAAATGCACGCGAGTTACTTCCACGGGAAAAAAGCACAACGTAATTCAGGCATTATTCCGTTCACGTAAAACGCAACGCCGCTTCTTCCTTACGCCATGCATACAAATTTTGTAATATACGGCTATTATAGAATATAGGGATGTATTCTCTCCCGTTGCACACACTAGGGGCGATAATATCGTAATACATTGCTCACGCATATATAAGTCTGCGTTATCTGACGCGTCGGGAAATAATGTGTATTGTTGCGTATTAACCCTCGGAGAATAAACGCAAGGTTTCAACTGACATTCGCGATTTAACGTTGCAGATAAAATGTAATTGCGCCCATTCGATAGCACGTACAAAACGGCGAACGTAAAGTGACTCGCTCGAGATAATGAAATCTGAAAATTCCGGTAACGTTCACCAAGGTTTCGTGATATACCGCGAGATTTCTCATGATCGTCTTTATTCGCGTTGAATCTCTCTTTCACCGTTGCGGGATATAAGGGAGATTTTTAGGGAACAATTTTTACATTTTGTCTTTTGTAGCTTTCGCTTGCCAAAATCTCACAACAACAAAAATTGATTTGTTACTCTACTGAGGAAGTTCATATCAAATTTGAGTGAACTATCTTAAAACTCAAGAACGTAATTAAATAAATTGTGAAGTCGAATATTTGCCTCAAATCTCACTCGTTCCAGAGAGAGATGGGACAAATAATTATTGTAAAGAAATAATCACTTTCGATAGTCAAAAGTGGTTTTACTTACCTTGGTTTAAAATTAAAATCTTTACAACGTGGGAAACCAAATTTTCATACATGTCGTATAGAGACACATCAGCTGTTCCAGTCAAAAGTATATGTGTCATTTGTTAGAAAGGAAATAACATTTTCTCAAATCTCCCTTGTCTCCTTTATACATACGTACGGCAATTATCCGAAGTTTTCAAAAGAGTCTGGGAGATAAAAGATAGGGAGAAATACCGCCGGATAAATTTCTAACGGGAAAAATTTCCAGAAGCGTTTACTCGATATGTCGCGGAATATTTTGCGCAAAGGGGATAAAGGAGAAAGGCTAATTCATCATCGGGATGAAACGGGATGCACGCGTCGGTTAGTATTCCCATTATTTCTTGCAGCCTTGTGCATCGGAAAAATATTAATTAGCATCTTTTGCCGGATGCACGTGGATAAATGCGATCCGCCACAAAGAGTTACGATAACGCGCGGCTTCAACGAGAGCAAGTATTGTTCGTTTTATTTTCTATCGTAATAACCGCGTCTTTGATCATGGCTACGGATTGTTCAATCGATGATAAGTAAGCCGTACTATTGCGCGCTTCCACGATCGGATCGCACTGTAATGGCTAATCTCCCTTGCGAAAACGGTCGATATGGCTGTTAGAAATGATAATAACTGCGCACTTGGGAAGTTCTACCTTACCGTGGATTATGCAATTGGCTTGGCTCTATCTGAGCGGCTTAACCGCCGCCTGCGCAAATATATAGGTCTATAGATACGAACGGATATGAATATAAATAGATATGCATAGCCGCTTATGAGCTATTTACACCGCGAAAACTCGGGGACGCGTTATTCAATTCGCCGATATAACACGTGTCTCCTGTATATCGCGACTTGTACCTCCTTCTCTTCCTCTCTCCTTTCCGCGGAATAATATAAATTTCAAATGCGACCGCATTCTCGGGCGCGAAGACACGCGATGATACATCATTACTCTTCGTCAGGAACCACTCCAGAGTAATGCAGCTGTAACTTAATCACAGGGAAATGTTCGAAGCAATTTCCGAACGAAAATTAATCATCCCCCCGCGGATCGCTTTGAACATGCAAAGTGCATCGAAAAGTGTCAGGTAAGTCTACGTCGGTTACGTCCCGGTTACCGTCATCGTCGTAACGAAGCCAGTAAGGCTCTATACGGGTTTTACACAATTCAGTCGGGCATATCTAAAAAAGGGCAAGAAAAATTCTCGTTTGGAGTGTATAGACTTCCTTGTGCACGTATAAATTAATTTTTATCTACCTGCCAGCGCGGCATGTGCGCGATTTGACCTCTAGCGTTATTTAAAAGTTGGGATAATTACTCGCGAAAAGCAAAAGCGTACGTATAGATTCACGTGGTATTTTCGACATGTCACGAATTCATTCCGCATCGGTGGTCCAAGCCAATTACGCACTGTTTTTCCGTTCGATCACTAAATTATTGGCTATACGATTGCTTGTGGGTAACTTTCATTAATTAATCCAACTTTATGATGAATTAATGACCCATTTGGGCTTAATGAACTATTCCATCCTAGGACGTTACTATGCCATTTCCCGTATATCCATCTTCATTTTAGTTTCATTGTGCGATCGTCCATCTCGGTTTTCGCAGACATCATTTTGTAATCCGAGTTTTATTTTGTCATTTCTACCTAACGTCGTAATGCAGACATATCTTTTATCATATCTATGCCTCATGACGAAATTAATGACTTGATATTATATTAATATCTTCTTAATTGAGATAGGCTTAATATTATCTGAATCACTTTATATGGTGTTCCCACCGAAAATACCGAGCTTCTATGATTAAACATTACTAATGCATCTCACTTTATCATTTACTAATTCGTATCTATAATTGACATCGACTGGAAAATGCATGTAATATCAGATTCAACGTACGCTCTATTAAATGATGTGTTTTCATTGTCAACAATATCAGTTTGATATGACATTTGTGTTAAATTCACCGTTGTAAACCGGCACCGTAATGTAGTTGTTGGTAAAATAATATCGCACAATATTTTCATCTGACTTCCTCATGGAGCATCGTGAATTATCACGAAACATCGAATATATATTTAAAAAAAAAGAAAGAATTAAACGCCACGTAATCGGTTAAATCGCCGAAAGAAACGTTCGCTCACAATAATATTTGCTCTTCGGTTTGAACAATAAGCTGCGCGCCGAGAACTTTGAACTTCGCTCTGCCGAACAACAAGCAGATGTTTCAACTGCATGGGAAGCAATGAGGGATAATCTGGCTGTTCGATCGATTCTCCGTGGAAAGAGCCACAAACGATGGCGCTGGCGAGATGTAAATTTTGCGCGAGTTCCTTCGCTCGCGGGGGATAGCAAGTGGGAAAACAATGCTGCACGGAGAACATAAGCCCTGGGCTTAAGCCAACAAAACTAGCATGAAAGAAGGAGCGATTAAGCGGTTTAGAACCAGCCGATAGCTTTATGAAAGAGCACGTATATCCATATTGAACGCGCGAAGTGAGCCTCGCCCTATTTATCGTCACGATCTTTTACGCGATCGGATAATTTCGAAAATATTTCTCCGTAGAGAAAGAGAGAGAGAGAGAGGGGGGAAAGGAATCGTCTCGCGCCTCTTTTCGACGGGAAAATTCAGAAAAAAAATGCTCGGTTTAAGACAGCTTGTTACACGATAAGCGGCAGGTGATCCTTCTTCATAGCTTCCCCCATCGCTCTTCTTTATACGCTTTTTCAAAGGACGAACGATCTGACATCGGCAATGAACCGACACGTGTCTACACGTATCTCGTTTTATAACGACATTTTCTCACTGGTCCCGCCTCAACGACTGTGTTAACCGTAGAAAATACTTTCGTTGCTTCGCGATTCTCTCTCTTGTTACAACGTGGCGCGTCTCTAAATATTTTGAAATTAAATTAAATTACAACTTGTAAATCGAAGCACGCGGAAATATATTGTATTAATTAATTAACTGATTAATATACAGGAATTAATGGATTAATAATAACACTTTACGGAGAATTACATAAATTTCTGCACAAATGAGTTCAGCTTGTTGCGCGTCTGATTTGTTTAAAAAATCGTCGTTGAAAATGTCAGCAAATTGATCTTGACGGTTGCGCCAGAAAGCGCGAACGTTCCAATTAGTCCTATTTATCGAGTTTATGTTTACAAAACTCGAGTAAAATAATTTCTACGCGCACCGCACCGACATTGTAATGGTTGTTGATAAGCTGTGCACTGTGTACCGATAGAAATCAATACGCAACCAAGCGGTTCGGAATGCATTAATTTACCGACACTTTTATCACCGGCACAATATCCCTCCATATTTTTGGTAAATCCATGCGCATTAAACGGACGCTCGCGAATCGTAGGAAATTATTGATAACAGACTTTTATCGCCGACGGAAGAGCTCAACGCTCGATTATTAATCAATTTTACTGCCATTCAACGTGGCTACACGGCCGGCAATCGAGTTAATGAATACTGCTAAATACGCGATTATAAAGAGGTGCTGCGCTTCGTCGATAATCATTTACGATCTGAATTATGTAAAATAAATCTCCGCGGGCGAAGAACGTGAAATGCTGTTCCGAGCGCGGCTGTAGTACGCGCGACACATTGTCGGCGCACTTTTATTCGGTCGGTGATCGTTCCTTTGAACATTTTTGGCTTGCCGCGCTTCGTTTGCTATCGGCCGATCGCCGCGTTTTCATTCAATTCACCCACGGTTGATTAAGCAACGGCACCGGCAGCGCGCAGCCAGTTTAATACATTTAATTACATTCGTCGCTTTGATGAACACCTCGGCAAAGTATACAAACGGATTACGTAATGGACTGCTGATAGCTGCGATCCGCCGGACAGACCGGCACGGCATTCGCTAAATTTTAACGTGACCGTTAATTTATGCTAACAACGATGAATAATCGAGTTATTCGCGCGATTCATTTTCCACAATTGCAACGCACATTCGTTCCGCGAGTCGAAATCTTGAATTTAACGCAGTCCGTTCAACAAACAGGTCGGGAGTCGGCTAAGTAATTTACGCGGGTTNTAAGTAATTTACGCGGGTTCCCCCCCCCCCCCTCTCCCCTCCGTGGCGGTGCGTCGTCTGTGTATTACCGGCGAAGCAGTCGCGGGCGTGTACCGTGCTGTTTCTCGCGGCTCGGTCGGATATTTTCTGAAAAGTTGCCGCCATAAAGTAACGACGCAACTTAAACGCGCCGGTGCGGAAAATGCCACGTATTTCATATTCACTTACCGACGCACTCAATTAAGATCTCAGGGGGGGAGGGGGGGGGGCGCACTGGACGGAATCGCGGGAGGAAAGGGTCCCTTTGCAAAGTCGGGCGAACTTGCCGCTGGATATTATCAAAGTTTCGCCGCCCCTTTTCCCGTCGGCCCCAAATCTCTCCGTCGCGGAACAATAAAAATACGACTGCGGAATAAATGCATTCCCCATTGTGCAAACGGGCCGGGAGATGGCCTCCGCCACGAATCCATCGTAACCTCCGTCCTACTCGCACCATCCCGCGCGGAAACGAATGAACGCCGGCGATGCGATAAAGTCCTCATGGTGAAACTGGCGTAGCGACCACGGGCTACTGGTGTGCGCGAAGTTATAAATTAATACAGATTACCGCGGCATTATCCAGCTGCGATCTGAAACCATAGGAGGACGGACGATTCGTCGCTACGCTCGTTTTATTTCTTGCCCACGGATTAAAGTTTTACGCGTTCGGCGCGAGTTACGAGCGGCCCATCCCCCCGTCCCGCGTTTCTTTAATAACTGTCTCGTCAACCCAACCCCTAGCCCCGACAAAGGGCACGCGCGGCAATGTTAATTTCGACGGCGGCACGCGGGATTAATCGGCGGCATTTTTTGCGGTCGCCCGTTCGACAGCCGCGACAAATGGCGCGATACGAAAGCGCGTGATTAATGCATACTGGCGATACATCGTGGATTTAGCGCGACTTTAAAAATGACGTTGGTACATTCGGCGGTTTTCGGCCACTTTTCGGGCGCAAGAGTGAAACGCGTTCGTTATTTCTGAAATACTCGCCGATGCGTTATTCGCGTATGAGAGAAGTCGCGTTTGGCAGTATCGCGACGCTTATTACGACGTACCGGAGACTTTGTCCATTATTTCGATATTATCATAATTTACACGGAACGCGGATTTTTTACATTCCGCAAATACGTAGCGAGATTGTCGTAGCGTTACTCGGTCCGAGATGTAAATGCCTCCACGCTCGCAAGTTATGCGCGTTATAATGTAGCCATTCCTTACCGGTTCAGCGCGATAACTTTTCATCGTAATAATTTCACAATTAATACTTCGCAGTATGAGAGGAACGGAAAGTAAAGTTACATCGACTGGCGAGGAGGAAATTTTCGCGAAAGTCGGACGAAAGAAACTACGGCAGTTTCGCGACAGCCTGGGTACTATACACCTTCCGCCGGTGTATATAAATGTTACGCGGCATAATGTTGGCCCGACGTTTCGAGAAATAAATAATATCCTCATTAATCACCACATTATATAGAACGCACGATGTTGGCAACTAGCGGATGTTGCAAAAGTAATTAGTTGCAGACGCTACTGCGATATTCTAATAAGAAAGTGGAGACAGAGGATTAATGGGTATAACGTAATTGCCAATTTTCAGAAAATTGCTCCGAGATTTATATCCCCCCGCGAATCTTTGTAGTTCACCTCGCCGGAGGTCAAAATGCACACATTAATCATCTTCTACGTTCCAGAATGCAAATAACGGGTCGATTTCAGTAGCCGCTAAAGGGCCCGTTTAATAACCCTCCCTCCGAGTCACTTGATGTTCGGGTGATACGCGACTTTTTGCTCGAGCCATGTCGCGTCCAATATTCAAAACGTTGCTGTCGACGTAGCGGCGCAATAGAATATTATGCGTCAAGTACTAATCGCAATAACGGATGCCGATGACCGAGTCACGTAGACGATTCACTGTTTCGCACGCATGAAGGGAAATGCAGAGACCGCGTACGTACCTACCTACCCTTGCGAATGCAGCCCGATTTGCCCTTCCCGCGCGGAGAAGGGGCTTAAACGACGCGCATTAGCGTAAAGCGCAGCGCGAACAACCCTCTCCGCCGAGTAGCACTCGACGGCCTCCTCGAGCGCGTAACCCTATCTCTAAGAGGCAACGAACGAGCCTTTCAAATCACCGGAGCCATGGCGCCTTATCTGGTAAATTATGTAATAACGAGCGTGGCGTCTCGCTACCATTTTTCCCGAGGACGAAACGACTTTTCCGTCGAAACAATGCGGGGTTCTCGACGTTCGTTCGCTCGCTCGCTCGCTCCGACGTGAATGAATTCCACGGCATTTATAATGGAGATCCGGACGCGTGCGGCGTCGTCGCGCTTTCCACCATTTTCCGACGTATCCGGGAAAAAGACTGCGGCTTCGAGGCTGCGACGTAATAATCGTAAGCCCGGCTTGGCGCCTGCGACGCTATGTCAGTAGTAAAAAGAGCGTTTTACCGAGTGTAACGGTTACCTCGGAAGCGAGCGGCGCCGTGAATGCGTCAGGGGCTGCCTCCAGATTACGCCTCGGAGGCGTTGAGTGGATCTCTCGTTGTTATTTCTTCGCGATACCGTCGCTGCTGAACGTCCGAGTTAAATCGTGTCAGAAACGGGATGAAGTAACCCGCAGACGACGGTTCCGTCGTGAAGGGATGCTTCTCTCGCAGTAGAAATCGAAATTTTCGCTCAAACACACACGGTTATACGCCGTGGTATAACGGAAATGTCGTCACTGTGCGGTCAGTCGTTCAACGGTGCTACTCACGTGTCGAGAAAGATGGGACCGAAATTTCGACTCGGATATCCTTTCTACATCCGCATGTTTTCCGCGACCTCCGGATGGTCGGCAGTAAAATGCTTTATAGAAGGTGGTAGTTACTTTTAGACGTAAGTAATGTCGCTAGCCAACGTGCGAAGAGTTTGCGACCCCGGTTTTAAGACAGCGTGGAGTTTTCGCGTAATTTTGTTTTACGATGACATTCGGCGATAAGAATTACACGCAAGATCGGTCTCTGGAAGTAGGTGGTAAATATAATCTTGTGAATAACAGTTTTTTTAAGAATTATAGGAAAGACAAAAACGCAGCACTATTCTGACCATCCAGTCACTTTTTAAGCCTTTTTTCCTAAACCGTTAAATTTGTAAAATATAGTTCTATTTATGTTTATTGCCGTCTCGTCTGTCGCTAATTATCACCCGTTCACTGCGTATCGGTCTGACGTGAGTTGTTGGGTATTGGAAACATGATTAATACTTTGATTTAATGCACGCGCCTGTCTCTATCAATAAAATAGCTCCGAAGATTCGACGTAAATTCACGTTCGTTCGCTGGCATCTTTCCGCGGTAATTAAACTATCCCGTTGAAATGGTACGCTTCTACAGGAAAGTTTCGAATGTAAAGTCCTCCTCTATAATCCCGCCACTAAACTGCCATTATTATTGTTGTTGTTCTATTGCGCAAACACATGTGCAGGTACTACCCAGTTTGTGAGTTCTTCGCGATCGTTAAGCAGTATATCCCCTAGAGGTTTGCTCGATTATTACCCGGCAAACCCGGATATGTAACATTCAAGTAACTCGATATAACTCAATGTAAGTTATTACAACACACACGCGCGTTGTTTCACGTAGCGCTTTTAATCGAGAAACGAGCAACACACGATCGCGGGGTTATGTTGCCGTTCGCTAATTACTTCTTATAGGCTCTTCGTTATGCCGACGACGCCGTTCCGGGGGATCTACCTTGGCCGACGTTCTTCCTCGGATTATCCATATCCCGCGTAAGCTCGCGCGCAACCTGCTCTTTCTCTCTCGCAACGCGGACGAAAATTGCCGGCATTTCGAAATCCCATCGTTACGTCCCGAGCTACGTAGTTTCGACGAAAGTACATTCGGATAGCCAAACGGGAGGGCTTTGTAAATAGCGGCTTAATTATACGAACGCCTGTAGTCTGCAAAGCAAATCAGGGGTACGAAGACAGGTAACTCCGCCTGAGCCTGAATACAATACAACTCTGTGCGCGTACATGTGCATTCGTTGAGTCTTCGTGCTTCGGTGATATATAAGAATATACAGGGTGTGTAACGATCGTCGCGAGATACCTCGGCTCTTTTCGCCGCAACGTTATTCGATTAATCCGAGTCCCTCGAGAGAGAGTTCTTGGCGATACGCGAATTCAATTAAAACAGTCCGATGTTATTCCGTCGCGGCGTTTGCGCGGCGCATAATCGAAATAATTATCCGGGAAATTAAGATCCGTAGAAGTTTCGGTTCCCGAAATGAACCACCCTGTATGCACGTGTACACACGGACGCGAAACCGATAGATGCGCCGGTGTGCGTGCGCGTGTATTGTCAAGCGTTTCCCGGGGATTACCAGAGTTTCACTTCCAGCCCAAGATGCTCCCCGAGCTCGGCAGCCAACTATTAACTGCATCTAATTACAAGGGTTGATGCAACATAGATGCCTAATTAATGGCTACGAGATTTACGCGCAGATGCGCGTGAGAGTTTAGGCCGTTTTGCATAAGACGTCCCGATGATGAATGCCTTTCATATCGTTTCTCTGAGCCGATGCATTTACTTGACGGTTAATTCCGGGAGGTGTGCGCGCTGGAAGATATTTCGGTAATTACGTGGGAGACGGGCGGGAGGGGCGATATTTTCCGGAAGCCGAGCGAGGCGGACATCCTCTCCGGATGCGCGACGCGCACTCCAGGAATTACGTGTCCGCTAGTCAGTCCTAATCGTTCGGCCGCGACCTGCGAGAGACGCTTCTCGAGATAGCGTCGTTACGGGTAAGCACCTCGTTACGAAGAGCCGACGGTCGGTCGGAATCGTTCAAGTCAAAGAACGTAAAAACTATCCAGGTGGCTTGACGCGTGAAATTCAAAAACGAAGCCGCCAGGAAGATCAAGCGTTTGAGTATCATTAAAACTCGATCTCCGCGTCCTCTCTTTCTCCTCTGACGCCTACTGACGGTCTCGCGCAGCACGTCACTCGGAGTTAACAGAACGAGAAGCCGGGGATAAAAGTTTCCACGCTCAATTTATCGCCTAAGTAGCGTCGTTTACGAAACTTGGATCGCGTCGGAATCCGCGCGCTTCCTTCATCCGCCTCTCTCTGTCATCCCCGTTCTCCACCTCCGACGTGTTTCCTCGCGAACCCCCGTTCCGTCCTTCCTTCCCTCCTTCCCCAACTCGGCCGTTTTATTTGCATTCTGTACAACCCTTCCAGATTTCCAACGAAACTGGTTCAAACTACCGGACGGATATACAAATCGAGAAGAACTCGGGCTCGCATGGTCGGCGGGACGTGTTACAGCGCCGTGAAATTCATATAACACGGATCGCTTCTTTCCCGAGAGAGAACTTTGCGCGACACTACGCGGTGGAATGTTCAATCGAGCGCGCGGCATCCTTTCGGCGAGAAACTTCCAGAATTAATAGCAATTACAAGAACGACGGACGGCTAACGTTTTATGCGCGCGCCGGCAAAACGTTACACCGAGGATTTCTTTAGACTTTTCTCGGGCCATGTGAGATTGTAAGCGGTACGTACGCGAAAATTGGGTCAATTTCCGTTCGCCCCCGTAATACCGGGACATTCCATTAAGAGACCGCTGCTTACCGTTAGATTTCCGGGGAGTGCGAGAGCAGCGCGAATATGACGGAATCAATGTTCTCGCGTGCGTGCGTTTTGTTGAACTTTCGTTTAACGCGGCAATTTGTTTCGATAATCGCTCTCGCGCGGAAGCTAAGAGCCCGACAATGCTGTTTGTTTATTTCGAACAGGATAACGCATTAGTCGACGTTACTTACACGTCGTTGCACACGTTTCGCGATGCACGAAATCGCCAGTAATGAAGGATAAGCCGACAGATTTGCATTATCGATAATCAATGGTGGATTTATTGAACCGCCAGTCAGGGCAATCAAGCGATATTGACCGGTCAGCTGTAAAATGGTTGTCACTTTCGTAAGAAATTTATAATGTACCCCCTTATCGCGCAATCGAAAATTATTTTCCCATGCAGCGAATTATCTCCCAGGCACGAAGAAACTCATTTTTCTCTCATTTTTCCCTCATTTTTCCGCACTTATTTCGAAATACCTCACTTTTTCTCACTTCTAAAAAATAAACTCATCTTTTCTTACTCCACTCTTGAGCCTTTTAACAAAAAAAAAAAAATATCACAAGAAATTGTGTTCAATAACTAGCTTGTTTAAAGAAACAGATTCACTGGAAATAGAAAGTAACAATGATTCTGATGACACAATATTCATAAAATGACTCACCAAAAGATGAATATTTTTAATTTCTCAGAGGAACGGTGTAACAGATAAACAATTCAATTTTTAACCTACATATTATTTACAAAAGACTCGTTTTTACTTATTTTCTTTTAAAACTGATTTACTATTTTCTTATTTATTCAAGAATAAAACTCACTTTTCTCACTACTTTTTACCCTTAAACCATTCTCATGTCTAAGTTCCTTGTGATTTTCTCTTTAAACGAAAACTCGAGGATCATTTATTTAAATAACTTGCGAACTTTCGCCATCAGGTATCTTGGATGCAAAATTTGGCTGAAATCACTGTTCGTTTTTTTTTTTTTTTTTAATAAAGAACTTTATATATTTATGAACATAACACGCGACTATAACTATGGTGTGGTCGGCTAATTAAAAAAAAATTAGATTTGCATCGTAATTGCAGAAGATTGAGGATACTTTGTGCGCAAGATAAATGATGTGCTTTGGACTTTTACGTTTATTTTTATCGCTGTCTGGCAAACAACCTATTAGAATGTAGACATGTCTCAATTGGTCGTGTTAAACGGACGCTTTTTTGACACATAAATTCGGATCCGTAAGACCGTTCGTACCACCAGTGAGCAGTAGCGTCATACAGACTATACGTAACAAGAACAGATTTAATAAACGCGCTAATTGGATAACATTCCTTTAGCTGGTTGGAATCAGAACTCTCTCCTCTCAATTTAATCACCATGAGGTCATAAAGTGCTCAAACAAATCTCTCGTCTATATAACATTAAATGGTCGAGTAATCACACAGTTCCACATATCGATTCACTGTTTCTACGTTATTACCCGAATAATGGCATTATGTTGCAATTTGACAAAGAGATTAAGTCACTTGTCGTTTCTCATCGTCGGCGGTAAAGTAAAGCGAAGCTCGAGTTTTAGAATTAATTCGAGATCAAAGAAAAGAAATCGCCGTGGTCGCACACCGTTGCACCGTCGTGCTCCGCAGCAATGAGAAAGTTTTATTCTCATAAGCCGCGCGGCTTTGTTCGCGAGCGTGTATTAGTCCGTAAAATCGACGCGCAAGAGGCGAAGAAGGATATCTATCGCTGCGAATCGACTATTCTCGGCGACCCTCCAAATTTACTTCGGAGTTTCGCCAACTAGTTTCCAAAGTCAATGAATTAAGCCGGCCGCGATGCCGCTCGCGATTTAATTCATCGATCAACGCCTTCCGTGCTCCTCCCCTGAGACTCCTAATTGAATCCTTACGGCATAACGAGCGACCACGCAATGCTTAGTTTATATCGTGTTCCTCTTAATGAAACACGAAATGTTTGGAAACTTTACGCAGATCACAGCGCCGCGATAAAAGCTATTGTACACCTCCGTCTAGTAAGATGTATATATTGGTCCACGAGTTTCGTGTGATAACGTGAGAAAATGTCCTCGCAGGATATAATTTCCCGAACAATTTTTCATCAATTTATCCGCCGGCACTTTACGAAGCTCTTATCCAACGCGCGTTCGGGACAAAATTATACATGGCGATATTTGTTAAAATACGTCTCTCCGCGTACGGATCTTTCATCCGATTACGGATTACCTCCTAGCCTTCAAGTTGTGCCGTGCTCTTGCAAAAAAAGAAAGTTGAAAAATACAACTGGTGTATTTCAATGCGTCTGATGTATCGCGTAAAATATTGGCTAAATCCTGCCGACGTGCCTGCGACCGTGTACATACAGCATACTTCATCAACGTCGCTCGACTTTTAAAGGAAACGGGATACTCGCCACTCGAGCCGCGATGATATACCATGCAGGAGTGTGTCAAAGTACATCAAAGCGCTTACTTTCAAAGCGGACAGCATCGGCCGCATTCACCGTGAAACGATCTCGATCGCCAAAGACATTAACTGTTTATACCTTTTACCAAATATTCCCCTCTTTGCGCGTGGTCGTTCGTCAAAATGTCGATATCAATATGCCCACCGCCGTTACCGAGCAGTCTGATATATACATCACGTATGATATTTCAGACAGAAAATGCAAAGTAGGATATATATTGAGCGGGAGAAAGAATAAGCAGAGGCAGAAAGCTCGTGGCTAATAAGCGATCGCGTTGATATCGACGCGGTCTATATTAGTTTCGAACAATCCTAACTATTTGTAAAATTTAAAAAAAGAGATCAATGTTCAGCGAACCGAAACGCGGTGAAAGGAATTTTTAACTCGTTAATTCGAATCCCAAACGTTTTGCTGTTCATTTTCCAACGTCATTTTTCTATTCGCCTAAAATCCATTTTTCAACGATAAACGAGGAAAGGAGAAAGAAAAAAAGGAAGTCCAAGTTGAGTAACGGATAAATCTTTACATTAAACCGTAAACTCATATTGCGTTGATCAACGTTCTAATAAATATCGAAAATATTACTAAATGTGTTTGTATGTCTTCATTCAATTATACTTCATTATTTAATGCAATATTTGGCATCGATATTTCTTCTCCTGTTCCGCCGGTTAGATGGTATTATCATAAAACAAGTAATTATACATTAATTGTTTATTTGGTTACTGATTGCTTCGACAATCGTAATGCGGAGATAAATAAATCTCACTGAAACAATTATATTGATTATTATAACACAATGTGCATTATACTAGGAAAATTACTTCATTTAATTAATCCATGGTCCTCTCCTTTATACATTCCGCTCATGCCACATTATCAATTATCGCACCCACGGTGATGATAACGGATGATTAACATGTGCGATCAATAATAATGCGCCAAAACAAAATGTCACTTATAATCTCTCCCATGATAATATTAATAATTATAAAAGAATTTATATAATAACTTTATCACGTACACAATTGTATGTGTTATTTACATTTAAGACATACTGAATGTAAATTACTAAATTATGTAACGATAATCCCCAGTGAGATTCGACATGCGGAGATCACGCGACTTTCGAAATATAACAATACACAAAAAGCCGTAGGCAAGAAACATACTGCTCGTAGTCATAACAATCTCAGACCCGCCAACGAGAGAACACATTGCGGCTCACGTCGCGTACTGTATCCAGTTTTCTAGAATCGATCGATATTGTCATTATTACACCGCGAATCAAATTACTTCGCATGTGCGTGATCATCAGCGACAAGTTTCTTTAACAAAGGTTAGTTATTAAGGATAGACGATTCGATGTCGATATTTCTGATATCTATATTTTTGAGCTCCATTATCGATGTTTTACATTCATATTTTATCTCACGATATTAGCGTGTATACATATTTAGAAAAAAGAATACCGAAATTTCAATGCGGCACGTAAAGCTCGTACCAGACTATGGGCAGGATTAAAAATGCATTGAAATCAGACCAATCAAAACAAAGTTTATTAAACTTGGGATAATTTTTCTATATTCTGATTGTTTAAAATCTGAAAAGATTGCATCTAAATCTTAATGAATCTTGCACATAGGACGAAAATAGGTGATAGTTTACGGAAAGATTGGCTAATAAATATTCATTCTTAAAAGACATAGCATTAAAATATTTAAGTATAATTGCAACCTCCTTTCCGAGTGGACGATTATTTTCACGGGCTGGAAATGTCATCGAAACTAGATACCGTATAAACAGATGAACATTGAAAAGAGTTACTATTTTTAAATTTTCTGTTGAAGATTGGTTATTGCAACTTTTATGTAAGATAAAAATATAAAATATAAATAAAATAATGTGAATATATATATTTAATTGGAATACAGCTGTTAATAGAAATATCATCAATATCGGTACCAATTAGAATTTTTTAATAAAAGGGAAATATATATTCTTTTTAGCCTTTGTATTCTCAATATGTTGGCATTGAATAACAGCTTTGCTGCTCTCACTAATAAAAAAAATAGCTTATAGTTTCAGATCCGGTGGAGCTCTACCGCCACACCGCCGTGGTTGATGAAGTTCCGATGTGGAGGATGCGGATGCCGTACCGGAGGATCCGGTTCAGGCCAAGCAGAATCGGCTGTAAGGTAAGTTCATATTGATCCCCATTTGATGATGGAGAGGAACAAAATCCAGCGAGTTTCTGCTGCCGTTTTTTTACTCGGGCGGCTTAAAAACGAGCCGTTTTTGGATCGATTAGTGACGGGCGATGAGAAATGGGTCCTGTACAACAATGTTCAGCGCAACGCACATGGAAACAGGCAGGTGAGCATGGTGAAGCAATGGCAAAGGCCGGTTTACACCCGATGAAGGTGATGCTCTGTGTTTGGTGGGATTGCAAGGGCATAATTTATTTTGAGTTTCTCCCCGCTGGTCAAACGATTGATTCGGACAAGTACTGTCGCCAATTAACCAATCTGAATCGAGAAATCAAACAGAAACGTCCGATTTTGTCAAATCGCAAGGGCGTAGTCTTTCACCACGACAACGCAAGACCACACGTTTTGAGACAGACGCTGCGCAAATATAATGATTTAAATAACGTGCAATTCGCCCAAAAACGTGCGGTCCCTGGCGTATGTCTTAGAGATTTCTATGAAGTACGCAATGTGTTAACTCTTTGTTGTCAAAATAGCGAATGATTCGCATTATAATCAATTGTGAATTCACTCGCATTTTTATGCGATGTTCGTTAAATTTAAATATTGGATTTAACCGATATCGAATTTAAACGATAACATTTTGATGTTTGAAGATTGCATTAATTTAAACAATTTCTTCTCAACAATGATGTAGTTTACTAAATTTGATATCGTTCATAAATAATTGATCAACCGTCTTATATACCAAACATATACGTTGCGAACGCGAGCTCGTGGTTTGCCAAGTAATATGTGAAGATATCGACGATTCCCTACGTCAAGGAACGAGTGGAGATATTTTCGATGCATTATTTTTTCAAAGGGCGTATTTGAGTTCACGACTGGAAATGTTGATTGACGTTTGTCGCGCGTTCCAAGGGGGGAGAATAAATAACATGACGCGCGGCCGCGCGCTCGCTATCCTGGCGCGCGAAATTGTCGTCGGTACAAGAATGAAAATGTTATCTTTTACCCAACGATATATGAGGCGCAATCTGATGTATGCTCCCCCAATTCCCAGTCCATCCCTACACCGGTGCGCACGGCCTCTTTGTGCGATCGTATACGCGCGTACGTGTCTCTCCCATTCCTTCACATTGCGACCCTTTCCGCTCGCCATTTATAGTGATTGCTTGATTTATTGTATTACGCCTATACAAAGCGTATTGGATCCCGAGCGCTCGTAGATGCGGAATTTCGACGGCAGGAATTCGACCGTACGTCGGTTATAGAATAAAACTGTGACAAAAGGATTATATTCCGTTATAAAGGGGAAGGGGGGGGAGGGAGAAGAACGCAAAGATTTCGCATGAAATACAAAACGTCGTTCGCGTTTTGTATAGCACGGGGTTCGTATGTGCCATACGAGATTGCATCTGAAATCGATAGATCCATCAAACAACTCGGACAGTTTCGATAAGTCCGCGGTTTGTTTAGAACATTTCTCGAGTGCTTCCGGTACCTTTGAACTCTCTCTCTCTCTCTCTCTCCGAGATTTACCGGTGTTTTCCGGGTTTAAATCCGGATAAACGTGCTACAGTATAAATTGTATAGTCGCGCGTATTTTGCAGATAAATAGTTGAGCACTCATCCGCTTTAAATGATTGATCAAAGCATTTGCATAATTAAATTACGCTAATGTAATTAATAACTGCTATCAGTAATCGAGATTACGATCGCTTTTATTAATTTTGTACAGCGAGCATACTTCATGATATTATAGCAGGAGCGATATTATATTAGCGCGCGCGGCGAAACGAGTAAAATCGATTTATTGTGATTTTCATTTCGCGCCGATTAAATATTTCAGCGCGCCAAATAAACCGCAAGCTGGGACCCACGCGCGTGTGTAATTTACGCTAATTCATTAGACTAAAACCGATAGTGCGGCGCGTGTACTACATTGAAAGTGCCGCGCGAGAGTGTGCCGGTGTGTCGATTTAATCAGTCGCCGCGCGGTCATATTGTCGAAAATCCGTGTATCCGAGACTGCCATAAATTCTTGAACGTCGACGAGTGTGTACGAGTCGCGCGCATTTCTCTCATAAAAATTTGCCGGCGCGTCTATCATGTTCAAGAACGTCGAGGATTTTTTTACATCTCAGAGGCAAAAGGGACCTCGTCCAACTCTTATATTAGAGATGCGACGATACTCTTCGCGCGATCGTTATCATCGTTGTCCGTCTTCGAAAAGCCACGTAGGGGGAAAACGCCGTTTCACCATTTTTCGAAGCTTTATATTACCGTGGACTTGAGTTTTATAGCGACCTTTCAATAGTAACGGCATTACCGATTCAAATTGTGTCCCGCGTTTACGAGCCATTTTCACACGGCGTTGTTTTACCGTTTCCCATAGTCGATCCCACAAACACCATTCGCGCGCGGTTTCGCAGGAAGTTGGTATGTACGGCGACCCGTTCGAATGGAAAAATCCGTCCCTGATTTTATCGACTGGCAAAAGTTCGTCTTTCTTTCAGTCGGTCGTATCTTCCTTTTCAATTTCGTTAAATATCTCTCTTGCGAAATAAAATGTGGTAGTAGCACGTCGCTCCGCCGTGGCAATTTTTATCATTCACGTCTTTCGGTCATCGATAATCGAACATTGCCCAATTTCGAGCGAGTAAAAACGCGTAAACGTGTAATTGTAACTATGCGATGAAAAATTTTACCCTGGGAATATATTGTACCGATTCCCCGTGTTGACCTCTTTATCAGAGTTATTTTTTTTTTTTTATAAAATAATTGCTCTCGTTTTTTATCGTTGACATTTCTTCTTCTTGCTACCATATCCAGCGTATCCGTGATTTAATATTTATAATATCCAATAACCATTCGCTCGCCACGAGCATAGGACGTGTGAAATTTTCAGAAGTACGTGCGCGGATTCGCTGCGATATTTAATGCTTTTTTTTTTACCTTTCGTCGCACTTTTATTCGACGGATCTTGTTAAATCTCATTCATGGTCGAAAAACCTACTCGCGAGTTTATGCGGTTTTTCAACGTGCTCGTAAACCGTGCCGCATTGCGCGGTAATTGCGGCCGGCTAACCGGACAACCCGTGACTGAAAGGGTCGCTCGCTTCTCTGTTCGCGTTGATCACGTTTTTTGTTACGTTCATTGAGAGACGATATGGTATTGCGAGAAGAATGCAAATGATAGATACAGAGCGCATAGAACGGAAATTGAAATTCTTGCGCGCCGCAATACCGTACGCTCATATTGCGTCTTTTTATTGCGCGTCAAATAATTCTCCTGTGTGCGCGACGGTCTAACCGAATATTATAAACAAAAGTCACGCGTCTCAGGGGCAGATTGAATTTTCACTCGTTACGAAACGGTGTACATAACGATGCCAATCCGTGAATAATAATTGTCCAATAATCAATTTTGTGTCGCGAATTCTATTAAAACATTACGATTGATATATATCTCATATATTGACGATATCACGTTGAAACTACGTAGGACAACATTATGTATAACAGCTCGGTGTATGCATTAATGCAATAATTTTACGTGCACTCCAGCGCGAAATATTAGCAAACAATCTTTCAAGAATGCTTATACGCTCGGAAAGAATATCGTAAAAAATTGCGACGACGTCTTAATTTGTTGGCGCAAACTCCTGGATACGTAAGCAGCTGAATTAGTAATAAAGCGCGTAATTTTCTTACTCATTATAAATACTCGGGAAATATCTTCGACGAGGATGTTGGAACAACACATTACGCTTCGTCTAACGTGCGGAGCTTCGAGGAGGATTTCACGGCACGGCGGAAAGTGAATTAGTTGCAGTGCTAAGCCAATTTGATACGCAGCAGACATACGTTGAGCAGAGGAAAAATTGTATTCGCTTATTGGGTTATACGGGTCGTCGACGGAATGTCTGATCGGGCGACATTTTTGAAAGTCCAGGCCCGAGTGCGCTCTCGAATCGAGTCGTTATAATCTGTGCCGGATTAAAGGATAAATTTATGCGAGTGACGCGCGGAGGTGAGATTTTAAGGGATAATTAAGAGAATAATTATCTGTAATTAACCGAGTTAATCGCCTGTAAAGTACACGGGGAAGGTAGATGGGAGGGCGCTCGGATCAATTCAATACTAGGTGGATATATATAAATTCGGGAACTATTTACATTACATAGATTGCACAGTGTCCTAGTTGAATTTAGATAGAGGGGAAACGCACTTTTTAATATCGATTTCGTACATTGTTGGATATAGAGTTTAGACGATATGTACACTCGCAGATGTTCTCCCATTCGATTTTTTCACTACCAAACTTTTCGGTGGTTACATTCGTCGATTGCGCGAATTTTTCCCGTTAACTTTCCGTCAATATTTGCAAGACTGGACGAACATATCTGCTAATACCTTATAACTATCAAGCTCTATTCTTGAGTGTCCTTGGCGTGAGATCTCGGTGCCATAAGTGTCCTTTTGTTCTCTCGGTTCTTAGATTTAGGTATACACGTTCTATTGTTCCGGCAGAGACTGAGAAACGACGAACCACTTACACCGCTAGCGGCACATTCCGACTACGGACCTTTGTGCGCGAATACACGTTACGGGAAAATCCATTAAATTCTAAACGTAATTGCGGTTTCACGTATGATACCAGATATTCACGAGGTGCATGAATATTATAGATATCCGTTTACAGATTCCGATTTTATACATATGAATATAATAGATATAACACGCGACCGTAAATTATTCCCAGCGGAGATTTATGAAACAAATATAAGCCATGCGAAACATACGATTTCCCTTTGCGAGAATACGGATTTACACCTGTCCGTATTGGGTGGAAGCTCGTTAAACATGTCGAGAGAACGGAAGATACTCGGATGCACTTAACTCTGTTCGAAAGAATAGCTTAGATGATCGCCATCGGTTTCTCATTAATCCCTTCCGATTCCGTTGAAAGTGGCGATCTTTCTTGTCAGCCATTATCTTTATCTCGCTCCCAATCAATATCGGATATTTACTGCACGGTAGAACTCTCGTCGGAAAGCCCATGGATGCATAATTGATAGCCATCTTGAAGCTTCTAAGGCTCTCGATATTCCACATCGGGTGACTATACGTCGACGTATTATGTGCCATGTGAATACCCAATAACTCGGTATCGGGTCTTAAGTCGCGGGTCGCCCGGATGAAAGCTCGAACGTATCTAGTAATAGCGAGACGATAAAGCCCCGCGTGATGGCCGGATTTCTGCGCGGAAACGTAATAATGTTTGCCCTGTTAGAGACCGCTGGCAGAATCGTCGGATTCTCGCGAGCTTGCGCTGTCGTTGAACCCCTCTCCGACTTATTTTACAAGAATCGATATAAACGCGAAGATCGATCCTACGGCAACGCCGGCGGATCCTCGGCAAATTGATATTGACGTTACAAGATAGGATTAGGTTGATCTTGATATAAGAACATCGTACTTGGTGTTTTCCTTCGCCAGAACGGTCAGCGGGGAGAGCTTCACGGTTAACAAACAAACAGCAAACTCGGGAGCAACCGTCAGCGATGAAAATCTTTATCTCGAGACTTCATCGTGCAATCTACGTACGCAAGCTTAACTTTTTCCTCTCCTTCATGTACATAGTGTTATTATTTTTTGCAAGACATTGTTACAACAACAACACCGATAACTTCGTAAGTTAAGAGTCACCGGCCGATATTAATTACCGGAGCAAAAATAATTTACGAGTCGTGAAGCGATTCTATTATTTTTTTTTTTCGCCGTTAAATTTCATCACTCGTTTATCTTCTCCCGCTTATAATAATGCGCGTTTAATATCGCGGCTCTGACAATAGAAATTTTTTGCAAGTTGGATGACATATTTATTGATGTGCGAGAAAATTATACGCCGAATATTTCATGTTGTAAATTCTGCTGCGATCACGGTAATTTTAATCTGATATGGTAAAACATGTAAAATATTGCCGTGAATATTTATATTTTGTCGAAACAACATATTCGCGAGTCGTCCTCTTATTCGACGATAAAACGTTCAATTATATCTCCTAAGTGTCGCATGATCGCGAACTTACCTCGCCAGGTGGGAAACGATCGGGAACTTCGTAAGATAGTGTCGGAAACGGGACAAGTCCAGAATCACTTTCTTTGAGTATGTCGATGAAAGGCTACATGTATTGAAAGGCGATAAAACTTTCTAACACGTGTACTACTGCCAAGGTGGAAAATCGAAACCCTCGAAGTCGCCGGAAAAATATGTAGCAAATGCAAGCAGATACACACGTATGTTGCGCTCTGACAGGTGTAGCGTCGTAGAAGGAATACGCGATTTCTAACGAAAAACACTTGTGCGCTTTTCTCCCTGGAATTTTATTCGCCGCCTGATCCGCTTCTAAGAGAAAAAAAAGTACCCGGTCGGTTGGAGAAAGCGCAGAGGACGCGTTAAATTAAGATCGACATGTTTCACACGAGTAATTAAAAGTTGAAAGTCGGGTGATTGGATGGAAAGGTTTTTTCGTCTCTTCAATTATCCGATCCTCTTCCGTGGTATTTTTAAAATAGACGGGTCGTTTATACGGCGCGCGCGTCTATAAATAATAAAGGCGAGCAATTGCTCGGGTCGCTTTCGGCTCGGCTAGTCTGATGCGAGGTGTAAAACTTAAATAGCGCTATCGCGCCGCTACGCCCAAAGGCAAATAAGTATCATAGGATACGCTCGCGCGAAACAAGGCGCGCGCAAAGGCGGAAAGAAATAAAATACGAGAGCTGCCAAGTACGCGATGAACCGTGCACGGATTCACCGCGTTGGGAGGGCGAAATTTACTGTGGCACGGTTGAAAAGTAGGTTGGGTGAAAGATACCGCGCGTTACCATAATCGTGTATCAGTCACGTATGATTCATATAATGCAGACGGCCAATAATGGTACTTGCTACGCGGACGAATCGCGATCATTTGTCGCAACATGTTGCGTCTTCCCTCAAAACGGAGAAATGGTCGGAAGTAATACGCGCACTTGATAAAGGGGGAATTCTTCGCGTGTCCGTCGGGATTTTTTGCAAGAAGAAACGTCTAGCCCGATCAGTGCAGCTGAATGTTAAGCGGAGACCGCATTACACTTGTTATCTCCACGCTGTTGCGTGCGTAACTCAATTCATTAAGAAATTTAGCTCCTTCAAGATTACGTGACTGCGCGCGTGTAACTTGGTTCGATCGGATCAGCGTTAACAATTCGCGGGCTTGAAGTAATAATGAAGTTATTCCTTCGGTCGCGGTTAGCGTTGTTACTTACGATTAGAATACTTGCAGTACAATAACGTTATCGACAGCGTTAGCTCTTGGAGAAATTCGATTTACCAGTGGCGAGGGTGGTCATGGTGTACCATGTTATTGAACTAATTGCTTTAGGATCACGATGTAGCAGCTGCGGCGTAACGTATGCACTGAAATTTACCAATTATCCATAACTCCGCCGAACTCGGTCTCTCAATTTGAATGCATAATAGAAAAGTACGTGATAAATAATTCATAGCGGGGGAAAAAAGTTTCTCGAACAACCGTGCGATCTTTTAAAAAAGGGAAATATCAAAACTGTTTCTCTCTCTCTCTCTCTCTCTCTCTCTCTATCGTAATCTCTGTTATAACATAATTATTATACGGTATTATATACGTACGGTGATTGGCAAGTTACCGAACAAAATTAAACGAGGAATGTAGGCATAATATCGACCGAGGAAAAATAGACGTATCTTTATTCTTCTTTTGTTGGTTTAAGCGATACTCGGCGCAGAAACGAAAGGGATTTATGTTGATTACCGGCCAACAAGCGCGATTGGCGCTGTTTGTGGTTCGCGTCGAGCATTTTTTAACAGCGCGCTCGATCGATCGACGAATCTATAACGCGGTCGTAGCGCGTGACGTTCGATAAATCGATGCTGCGCATCGTAACGGATTACAGCTCGAACGTACGGCACATTGTACGTTTGATTTGATTACCTCTTGCATGATCATCGAAGCCTGCTACGCGTATCGTCAAATTTCGGCCAATACCACCTGCCTCTACGTGTGGACACGCGCGCGCAATTTCTCTCGGTTTTATTTCTATTTTTACGGTCGAGCTGGTATCGAAATATTCTCTCGCTCTCGTCCGCACACTCCCACATACCCCCTGCTCTACAAGTCCCCCGCCTTCTCGACAGCTCGACGACAATGCGCGACGGTAGGAGAAAGGAGGGTAGGGGGCGGGGGAGGGGGGGAAATAAATCGAACGTATTTCGCCCGGGCGGATGGAAAGTTTTGGAATAACGAAGAGTCGACACTCTAATTCTTCCATTACAATGACCGCCAATCGTAACGTTCGCCTGTTCTCGTTTTGGAGAATTTTCAGCGAGGCTCGCAGTTGGGAGATGAAAGAGCGAAAGGGAGAGGAACTTTTTCGTTAAATGTGTTTTTGTCCGTACGTCATCGTGTCACGGAGGGACAAAGGGTGTAAGGGTCGAGGAGGGCCGATGTAATTCGACGTGGACATCGTAACACACTGTAGAACATCCCTAGCTTTGTTTAATTTCGTTGTATTGTAACCGAATTATTTCCAGATGACGGCATTGTTTCGCGAATATTGATGAATGTGTCAAAAAACTTTTTTGAATACTGCTATCGTCTTGTTTCTCTCCTCTTTACCGGATTTTGATGACAAACTTTTTCACGCTGAAAAGCATCCAGCGCCGGACGGACGTTGCGCGATTCAGTATCGGAAACGTTATTGAAAAACACTTTGTAATCGATGCGCGTTAAACTAAGACATTTCGCGCAGAAGTTGCACACCAAGACTTTCGTATCCGCCGTGCCGAAATGAATTTATCTTAGTCAATGTAATTCACGGTAGCGAATTGTCCTATTTTTCTCCGAAGACACGAAGTCCCGTATGCAAAGAGGAGCGACATAAAAATGCGCATCGGATGGAAGAAGCAAAACACATCTATGTATATGGAAATTCTTTTTCGAGGCTTTCTTTGAGCGTCGACGGTCGCTCGGAATAAAGTCGACGGTGCAACTTGCAATCCTGCCTGTGGCATTATATTTCTATAGAAGGAGTTCGGCGCGCAAGATTATTTTAGTATAACTAACGGTAAACGAGAAAGAAGTTTTAGCCGTACATTTTTAACAGGTCGGATTTATGTAACGTAAACTACGAAGACCAAAAAGAAATGATCTCCCTCTTTTAGAATCTAATTTTAAAAGGGTCCTTTATTTTGTTAAGTTTTCACTGCTTCTCAAAATGGTCGAATAAAGGGCTATAAAAAGCGTACCAGGGGCGACCGTATCTCGTTTAGAATTTTTCTTCAATTATCATTAGGCTGACGGCATTAAAAGACGCGATTTTGTCCGTGCACGCGAGCACGCTGCCATAAAATTGCCAACACGCTATCTCGGTGTTTACAGGATCGTGGCTATAGAAGCAAGTGCAATGTCCGCTATAGTCGTCCATAATAAACGAGCAGTCTTGTAGAGAACAATACAAATTATCTAAGACGACGGTCTTCCGTATCATTAGCCCGAAATTGGCTTGTTTTATCTCCTAAATGCACCTTTAAAATCGCTGGTAGATAAAGCACCGTTGCGATTCAGAATCCAACTGTGCATGTCGGGATGTTCAACTTTGGACAAGCATAAAGTTTGATACGGTGCGATCTGGTGACGTATATAATGTCGTCGTAAATCAAAATTGCAGATCAGCCTGGCTCTCGTTTAATCCCACGAAATCGCTCGTGTGCATTTTGGTCCGATACAGATTTTGCCTTTGTGCATTCGTGTACAAAATAAAAATACACACAAAAAGAAGGAATTAACAATTCTGTCTATTAATTTTTGACATTTTTTTTTTTGGTGCGTCTTTCAACGTGGAATATTGAACGAATAACGCGGAGAGTACCGAAAGTACCCTCTGCCGTCTATATTTACCTGCAAAGTTACGGATTACGGTAGCCGAGCTTCTCATTAATCTCCTAACTTTTGCGCTATCAACAAGCTGCACAAAAGAAAATAGAATATCCCGAGGTATTCTTAGAGAAGTCGAACTCCTCTCTCTCTTTCTCTCTCGAGCTACCTTGCGAGCGCAGATACCGTCGCTCGCAACCGTTAAATTTCAAATCGGGGGCTCGCCTGTCCGCCCCGTTTCGTCCGCTACTACTTATCTGCCTCTGGACTGGCTGTGACTACTAGCCGACCATCTTGCGCGCGAGGCATTTCGGAGCGAAGGAGTAACGAGGGCGACTCAGGGATGGAGTCGCTGGTACTTTCGATCAGCGTGGAAATCTCTTTCGCGTCTCCGACGCTCGGCGTTCGTTGAGATAAGAGCATAAGACTTTGGTAATCCACCTGGAAAAGGGGCTAGAGATATATACGGGCGCAACAACGCGAATACGTCTCGGAAAGGCCGCCTTAATACCCGGGGGAACCCATCGTCTCACGCTGCTACCTGGAAGTCTGATTCCATTCAGAAATATGTGCCGCGATGTGTTTCATGTGCGGTACCTTTCTCTTTCTCTCTCTCTGACTCTTTTACCGCGAAACCGCCAAGTGCCGTCTCTTTTAAAATCGCCGGCGGGAATCTTCCGGATTTGCAGCTGGGAAAGTGTATAATAATATGTATTGTTTTAGTCCGCGCAATCTTGCTCGTGTTCCTCCGCGCTTCCTTTCTCGTTGCTGATGAAGATTTACGGTACTATTTTATTTTGCTTCTCTTTCACTGTCTCCGAGATTCTTTTCCCGGTTGGACATCTGGGTTAGTCCTCTGATGGATCGCGTTGCATTGTATCATTGAAAAAGTCGCAGCGTCGGACCACTAATGGCGTGTTAACGATTGAAATTTTTAGCTATGATGACCGAAACATTGATGTATTGCGAGCGGTGGAAAACGCAACATTAAGTTCCGTTGTATAAAAGTCAATTCGACGCTTCCTCCTTTTTCTGTCGCGAACGACATCACCTCGAGCTAGCTAACTTTCTTCCGCACAAAGTAGTCTTTCAAGTACGCTGCCCTCCATTTTAGCTCTCGACGCGAGGTCGCGCGCGATCTCGTCGAGTCACCAGTAGCTCCAGACATTACGAGTTTCCTTGATTCGAGCTTTTTTCCTTGCTCCTCGCGCATCTCCATTTCTTACGAACGATTAAAGCCGGATGTCTCCTCTGTGGAAAATATGTTTGGAGGAAACGTAGCGGCGTCCTAAGCCCCCCCCCCCCCCCNCCCCCGATCGACGGTGTCGCGCGTCCTGCCAACAAATACGAGAGAATGCAGTCGTTGCCGGGCTCCTTCCAGTCTTTTTATCGCGGTCTTGTTGCCGAACGTGTATACCGGTGTTCGATGTTTATCCGAGCGTGCGGCTCTAAATCTTAAACTGACATCCGCGCTATTATTGTAGCAGCCGGATACGTATTGATTCCTCGCTTTCAGAGATATTATCTAGATTTTGCCCGTAATAACACTTTTCAGGCTGTCTGCAGCGCGTGATGATTTACCGACAAAGTAAATTCTATCCGAAGCCGTCCCTGAGAAATGTACGAAGAGCATAATATCAGGCAAGTTCGAGCGAGATAATTTTCTCGCTCTTGTGGTGTTTCCTGTATCAGCGCGAAAGTCGTGTGTGTTCTACGTCTGTTAATAATGAAAATTTATGACTCAAAGTCACGACAAATTTATCCTTTCCTCACAAAGGGTGCCAAATTATGTATAGTGACGAAAGGGGGAGGGAGTGGCTTTTAACGTTTGTAGACTCGGGAGACTTGTGCCAGGATAAATAGGGAGGTAGATCCTCCAAAGATCTTACGTTTGGCAAGTCAATAGATGTATGTTGAGAGCTTTTAAGGAAGCTATAAACGCTGTACACCTAAGGCTATTTATAAATGTCGAGAGTAACGCATCGACCTCATGATTAGACACTTAATTTTTCGCCTTTCGCTTTTCCATCGGGTGGTATTGACAGATTACCTTACGATATTTGGGAAAGTACACGCACCAGCTTCGTTATTTAACTTATCGCTATGTTCAGTAAACTTGCTTTGTTATTTAAATTAACGTTGCGTTCTGTAAACATTAGAACAACTTTGTTAAAACGCAAAATAAATTTTCACCAGTGTCTCGTTGTACTTTATACAAAAACCGCCAAAGGCGATTGTATAATCACGAAAGGTTCTCTGGAGAATCGACGGTAATCTAAATCTCTGGTAATCTCGTAAATGCGCAATTTACGTACGCAAGAGTTGCCGCTGCTATTCGAATATTCGTGCCTTATTGCAGCGATCGTTCGGCACGCGCATCGTCGAATGTTTTACGCGCAACAAACCGCGAATGTTTCCCCAAATATCTTCGTTTAGAGAGGTATATGTTAGCGATAAATCGACAAGCGTCCGGTTTTTCTAGAGAGAGTGAGAGGGGGAAGAAGGAGCATGTCGAGAATTTCAACGGATACGCTCGAACGAACCGAGACCGCTCGACATACAAGACTCAAAGAAGAATGTAAGACGGTTTCCACTCGTTGTATTCCCTCGCCAAAAGCTCTTGATACTAGTATTCATCAACTCTAATACGACATATATTTTGTCATTAAAGTGCTTGTGAAATTCCAATTTTCGTACAGAATTATCTGAAATAATTTTCCGTTGTCCATTGATTCGTTTCCGGTTTCCACGGGCTGTTGTAGATTGCTTTATTGCGTAATTATACGGAATATTTGAGATCCAGAAATAATTGTATATTGCTTGCAAAAAATCCCGAGCATCACTTTGCAACATATCGATCGACATCATCAGAGTCCGCCGGGATATCGGATCTAACCAAGTTAGAAGTTGAATTCGAATTAAACTGGAGTTGTATATAAGTTAGGTGAGCTGTATGTTTAAGCTCAGCTTTGATTCTAACTTTGCCACGCTTCAATTTGATATAAATTCGCATCGGCTTGAACGCGCGTTCGAGGCGTAAAAAACATATATATTCCTGTAGAAAACATTTCCCTTTGTTCTCGATCGAGTGCAAGACTAGTTGATAAATTCGCCTTGAATTTATCATAAAGTGTGAAATTCCCCGAAGCGCAAAGTTGAATTGTTTGATTCGGTTAAATAATTTTAAGGAATGCGGAAGAAGTTGGAAACACGTTTTCGCGGGTGTTATACTCGAATAGATGCATCACGAGAATTTCATAATCGACTACATAACTTCAAAGTTGCGTTGGCTCGTTTCAAGTAAAAGTTGAGATCTCGCGATTCCTCCAACGCACAGACCGACTTTGTGAAGCGGCTCGTGTAAAACTCTCCTTTTTTGTCTTACGGGTGCATCTTTCTTTCCTCCGCTTCGTGTCGCATAATGTCCCAAATAATTTTTACGCTTCACAGTTTTTTGTGAAATTGTTTCAGTGATATGTTTAAATAAAGAAGAAGTGAGACATTACACTTTAATAATTAGGTGTCGTAATTTTTAAGTTTGCTATCTAAAAATCGTACAAGGTCGCCTTTATCAACGAATCTTTTCCTACGCCTCTAGTTAAAATACCGTGCCGTAGAAAAAAATTCATTGATCGCTACCGACATCACAGGCTCGTCATACCTTCTTAACTCTTTCAGTCGCATAACGCGCTCCTTTGTATCGATTCGCAGCCCGTTATTCGATGTGGAGTGTTTAGCGAGTTGTTTGAAAAGCATTGTAAGCACTGCAATCCTGAAGTGGAAGTCGTTATAAATACTTCAGCCTGTTGTTCCCAACGATCGTTGCGAGCTGTTTCGAGAGGCAGTCATACGCAACACCCGTACTAGCTCGTTTCCGTTTTAATCCGGAACAAGTTGGCCTCACGTGTTACGCGCAACATGTTACGGTTATTACACAACTAGGAAAATTACACGAAATACAAGCAATCCTTGACGGAGTTATCATGACTCCAATCGCGATTTTTGCGAATTTGTCTTGCCCGCTAATCATTTTCCCGGATATTTTAATCCTTCGCTTTCTCTTACGGATAAAAAGAGAATTGCAGTTGTACAAATGCACGTGATGTGTCACCGTAACTTAAAGTATCGTAGAATCGACACTTCGGAGCTCTCCGACTATCACTGCTGTACTTGTCCACGCTATTTTTCTGTTTCACTTTTCTCCGTTGACCTTTTTGCTCGGTTTCTATTCGAGTTTCTCTCGTGTGCGCGCGCGCGCGTTTTCGCCTACTTCTATTAGAGCGTCCCACGAACCATCGATGCGATTCTTTCGAGTTTTCCTCTTTGAAACTTCTTTATACGTTTTCTTGCTGGAAAGTTCTTGACTCCGCCGATCTCAGCCGCTTCCTCGGATGCCTCCGTTCGCGATGTTACGACGTTTCTACATCATTCTTACCTCCGATGCCGTTATTTCGAGATTCTAACTACGAGCCGAGGACCTGCTAGCTTAAACTCTTGAAAATTGTCGTTTTTGACAAGTGATGAGCAATCTAGCAATTAAGTTGCGATAGAAAAGAGACTATTCTCTCATTAAATATATGACCGAGGAATTTTAAACGTGCAGAAAATAATGCAATAATCGGACCCACGCGGGAATTACTTAGAAGCAAAGTATCAAAAGTTAACAATTGAGAAAATGTTGTCGAAGATATATATCGTGGAATTTTCGCGCGACAGGAAGCAATAAAAATATAACGAATTAAAAGTTTTAATACGGGATATTAAGAGATACAATCGTATAAATCTCGTTGAAAGTTTAGCAGAGAAGAAATGGAATTCTGCCAAGTTTAATTCTTTGACCTTTGCGCCGCCTATATCGCATAATTTTACCCTGGGAGGTCGAAACGCCACATGCAACCGCCCTGCACAACCAGGCTACACTTTATTCTGTCCCTTTCTTTTTTTCTCGCGCTGTTCGGGAAATTTCTTTCCGTACTCGGTCATGACAGCGACCACGCCGCTCCTTTACACTTTTCACTCCCCGCAGATCGGATTACCCGCTTTCGAAGTAATTAGAAGTTCGTCAGCCTTCTTGTCAGCCCATAATTAAAATCAGTCGGCGGCTTGAATTAAAATAATGAATAACTATTCCAAATTAGTTTTCGTAGCCGCTGCTTGAAAATGTATGGCTGTGTAGCCGCCGTGTTTGCGGAAAGTTCGCGGTTCTCGCGTCGCTACACAAGTGCATCGCACGTAAATCATATATTTCTGTATTCCAGAGATCTGCCCTCACGCTAACAAGGATGTTGCGCCCGCGGATACAATCTTGGTGAAATATCGAGGCGGCGAAAGGCGTCGATTGAAGATATTTATGTTCTCAAATGAACAATTTATTCCGGAGAGAAAGAGCGGCGTTCTCTCTCCCTGGTGGCTCGACTCTCGTCGTAATAAGCTTGTTGCTCATTTTTAACATAAATCGAGGAGAGAAAGTTGTGTTTAGTTTCTTATATCATCCGTTATAAAAGACTACTATGGCTATAGGGTGCAACAGGTCGCAGACTCATACGATCTGCCACCGGGGAATCGAGCAACACGCAAGACTCACGAACACTTTGCAATAAGACATATTTTTGCGCAAAAAGACAGGCGTTTGTGTGGATGTACAGCCGTAATTCCTATAGGTGTAACAAAGTGTCGCGTTGCGCTTATGAATCTGCATTTACTTTGACATCGGTAAAACGTTCAGGCGTGTCACAAAACTGCTCGTCGCTCGTTCGCGCTTACGGCAGGTCTACCCATTCTGTGTAACGCACCGTGACATGGAAAACCACTGATTCGACCGTATCCCGCTAATTAAATCAGTTTTACAGGGTAAACCAGATCCATTACTAATGAACAGCGCGCATAGTCGGTGTAGTACATTTCGCAATTCCGCTCGCAGTGATCGCTGGCGCAAAGCTGACCCGCCACATGACGCGGGCATGTCGAAGCGACATCGCGTTATACCTGTTGCAAACTTTGCACCCGATACCGATCAAAATGAATGCATTGCCTTTGCGCGGATCCGACGTAGACAGGCCCCGCTGTCGGCGGGCGTAACGGCAAGAAAATAATAGAAACGCGTGACGCGCGCGATATCGTGCCGGCAACGATAAAGTTACAAATGCGTGTAAGTGGCGCGAAGTAACACGGTGAAAAAAAGGAAAAGAAAGTTAAAAAAAACAGCACGAATAAAAAGAAGCGTTTGAAATATATCCGTAATTTGCTGACCGCGCAAATTCATAATGCGTTCAGCTTATTTTATTTTCACAACAATCCGAGATATCCGCACCACGGCGTCGGGGTGTAACGAACGCACGCGAAGTAGAACATGAAACTTCACACCGAGTAATGGCTTTAATTTAATAAACGTTCGTGCTCGGAGATAATGTTGGAAGAAAAATGTCTTTCTTCCCGCATATCGCTTTGTATCTATTTGCTACTTTTGCTTGCGCAAGCAAACTTTCTCTCTTGTTCATCCGATTGTATTTACGATTGTCATAAAGTGGATATAAATGCTTGACTTATTTATTATTTTCTTTATTTACTTATTTATTTTACTTTGCATTATATTTATTTTATTTTATATTTTATTTGTGTTATTTATTTATCAAGGCAACAGTCAGTCGCACGGTCTATCAGGTAATTTCGTTCTTTTGGAAAGGCTAACCTACATCCGTTAGATCGCGACAACACTTGAAAGTGGCCATGTCACTTAATATTGATGACCAAATTCGTTACAGATTGGAAACCGGTAAACTATTCGGATTCACTTATAGTAACCGAGTTATGCGCGACAGTGTCGGACATACTTGTTATAAGTTTAATATAACTCGCTGGATGTAAATTGTCCAGATTCTAAGAAAATCTAAACTAATCCTTAAACCCATGCACAACGTGTCCCATTGCGAGGCAATGTATGCAGTACCTAGTTGTCGTCGAGAGAGGTTGAAATCTAATTAAGCTGTCTACGGCTCGATGAGTCGTGCGATAACTCGCAGGCAGAAGATAACTCCGACGGCCTGTTCTCTCTCTCTCTCTCTCTCCTCGGAGCACCGACGCGCGTGCAACGCCGGTCGATTGGTGAAATTCAATTACAAAACTTGCCGCCAATTGGGAGCACAATAATTCATTAAATACGCGCTACTATCGCTCTAATACCGAAGATTATATCCTTCGGAGAGACGGGTCCCGCTGCTTCGCTAGAACCGCCGAGCTATCTATCCCGATCGCCGATGTAAGATATTACGTGTCCGATTAAAAGATCGAACGATATTTGAACTTTTACTTCAGCAAAACTCTCAATTAAAGGTTAACAGGTTTCGGCAAACTGGCGAGCGCTGTTAAAAAAATCGATGTGGATTGAAACCATTATTTAAAGATGTTACAAGCTTATGAATAGAGGCATTTTATTTCGATGCCTGTTAGCGATCAACTAACGAGTTTAGTTTTATTTAAACGTTAATTATGTTTCCGCGCAAGTAGTTGTTAATAAAACGTGATTATACGAAATATATTCAATTACGTTCCGTGAAATTGTTCATTTCAAATGATTGTTTTAAGCATTATTACTTAAATTCAGCTGAATTGGATAAAGTACCGTAATATGCCCTGTCAAATAAAATGTGATTTAACTAGAGAAATTTAATTTGTATCACTTTGTATAAATTTTACTTTTGAGTGCTTTTGATTTGAAACAACGAGCACTTGAAACGAACGTGTGGATGATATCACGGCCAAGGTATAATCGGGAGAAAATTTGCAACTGGTAATGAAATTCTATCAAGCGATATAATAAGTCTTTAATTCGAAAAATGAAAAATACAATAACATCGCGAGCCGCTCGCTTTGATCGCATTAACGACGATCTTCGATAGGCCAGGACTCGTTCTTAATAATACCGTTTTTATTTGAAAATTGATATCGTTCCGCGCATATTCGCATCAAATTGACGTTTTTGTAAAGATGGAGTGAGATCGGTGTAATGCAGCGTTGAAAACTTAATTATGCTCACAACGACCCGATTAATTACGCCGTCGTTCAGCAGCCGCGTCTGCGTTACTTTGGTGGTAACTGGATTATGAAATCATGAGCGCGGCGGGCTTTGTAGCAAGTGTCAAAAGAGAAATAGAGGAGAGGAGAGTATATTCTCTCATTAATTATTTTATTAAAATTATATATAAAGAGAAAAAAGGATTTTGTAGAAACTTCCGCAGAGAGAAACGGAACGTCAATTGCGTAAAACACACGAGCATAAAACGATACGGACTAACTCCAATTTACCATAGTTCTTGACTTATTTTATTACGCGATGTGTTATATTGAAAATTACGCATACGGTTTGATTAGATTTATTCATGTTATCGGAAATCACCACACGATTCTACGAAGACTTAGTGGAACCTTCAACGCGGTTTAAAGAAAAAATACGTTAATTGCCACGAGAGATGAGCAATTATCAATGTTGACACCAACGACTGTTGAATAAACAATCGTGAGCCTCGTTATAAATATCGACGGTTGCAGCTTCATTGAAGACATATCGCGCAAGCTTCAAGTCGTAGCCGGAAATAACGGAGAGCGTAAAGAATGGATTACGTATTCCCGCTCAATGGGCCGCGAGTACGAGCTAACGTGCAATTTAGCAAATCGTTCGGTTGTCTTTAGCGAGCTGAAAACGGTTCCCATTTCAGCAGCTTGCGCGTGTGTCCGTTTTACGCGTACGAGTATATCCGCACGGTCGTTAGCATGCATGTAACTCGCGCCTTGTACATACCGGACCACCCCTACGCCATGTACCGGACTGTGTTATAAGAGCGGACGGTGGAACCGAGAAGGAAGAAAGATCTCGCAATTAGCGTTATTAAACACGCTCGATATCACCGTCGTTTTTGCCTTCGGCGCCTCCATCGTCGTTATCCTCGCCCATGAGTGGCAAACATGCGCCGAGCGCGTATCTTGGGGTATTTTTCCGTTTCGCCCGAGGCTCGTTGTGATACAATGCCTCTCGCCTCATTCCTACTCGCTCGGCGAACAATTTTTCTTGCTTCGGCACGCTGCAATCGCCGAGATCAACATGCAGCGATACGAAATGTCTGAAGAGTTTATTGAATATATACAGTGAGCACAAACGGTTACACAGACGGTCTCACGGATATACGAGATATACGGGAAAAAAATTCAAATTCACTGATATAAACCGTAGAAATCGGTGTATTTGGCTACGTTGATCTCTACCTGACGTAATGTACGTCATTCACGCACGAGAAACGCATGACTCGTCATTCTAACGTCGAACGAAATGAACGTGTCCCGATAATCGGAGTCGACGAAGTGTCGAGCGTTTACGTTCTTATGGAGGTAAAAAGCGAGACGGGAGCAGCCTGTATGCTTAAATCAGTATCGGTTTCCTTTGATGGATAATACTCCATAAATAATAAAATAAACCAAATCGCGAGGATATCGGGTTAACGCGCTCTGGCGTTCCGCGTAAGCTGGGAAAAGAAATATTGCTCTTAGCACGGGGCCAGAAATATAAATTAAAAATAGCAGCAGCAATATAAACGGGATTTCAAGGATATCCGGATAATCGGATTACTCAATGGATTTATATCGTTTCCAGCGTCATATCCTGGGAGAATTCTGACGAAAAAACACTAATGTATCTGTCCCCCCTCCTCCCTTATATATTTCTTGTATCATATCGAAATTATATAAATGATACTAAGTAAATCAGACACGAGGAATTGTCTGAATGCAAGGAGGAAACAGAGAGCACGGAGAAAGAGACCATTTTTACAAAGAATAGAAAGGTTTAAGAAATTCCCTCGGCTCATTCTGGATGTTGGACAGTACACATTAAAATAGTTTGTCTTGGTTAATAATATAATCGATTTCTCTTCTAATGATAACCGCAAAATAGTTGCGAGTCCTTTTGTAAATTAACTGAAAAAGTTCCGTTAAAATTGAATTAAGTCGTGACGTCGCCACAACGACACCAAAAATCTCGAGCTTAGAAGTTGAACGCGCACATGCGTGCTTGTTTGCTGACCTGGTTCCTTGTATGTGCCGCGGCAATTCCGCACCGACGTTGGAACACGTGGTATTTGCATTTGACAGCGTGCTGAAGAGCCGCCACGAGGTGAGTTCAAGCTTAATCCAGGTCTGACTAAGAGGATTATCACGAAAATGTTTCAATTGTGCCGTCGGCCAACAAGATCTACAATGTTCATACGCGAATGAAATCAACTTTACGCATATTGGTAGTCATTTATTCGTTAGAGTGTATTCATGAAAAAAAAGAACGGTCCAAATCATCCGTCTTGAAACGGATGAGGAATAAAATATTCTTCACCGATCTTCAATTTTATACATATTTGCGCGAATTAGGCTCGGAGAAATTTGATGCAGACGTACGTTTTACATTTCATATGTCGCGACACTCAAATTCTACACATTTCCGGGTCACGTGTATTATGGTCGTGCGATTATTTTATGTAATTCGCTTTTCAATATTAGCGGTATAGCTTTAACGGATGTCGTGGATATACTATAGCGCGACATTGCTAATTAACATAAACACGAACCAATCTCCACGGACTTCATCGAGCGGCAGAGGCTACTTCGAGTTTCAAACATGGACGAAGAACGGCTATGTATGAGATGTAAAGGTCGTGTTTGAGTTTGCCATTTGCGTACACAACGAAGGCCAATAACGTTGTTTATACATTGAGCTGTACGGAATGTACATCCGTTATAGACAGTCCACAACATAGATGAAAATGGACGAACGCGTTACATCTCCTATAGATTGGGCGATTATTTTCGAGAAAGACAAACATCGTCACTTCATTAATCGCATTATCAAGCGCGTTTATAATATTCGAAACCAATGTGCGGGAGAATTATTCGCGAATCGTTTATCCGGAAGTCAGATCCGGCCTTATTAGCTGGTGAGATTGATCAGTTTCTATTACGTTGATTATCGTTAGGGGTGTAGAACTCACGTGATATGTCGAGGGAATCGCAGAAACTGTCGGGAAAGTGAACATTACGAGGCTTATCTCACTTGCGGCAAACACGTTAGAGAATAGGAAATGTGTAGCAGTTACGTGCCGTCATTACGATTACGCCTCGGGGCTTGTTAGAAAACGTACAGTAGTTACAGACAGTGTAGATCAAACCCTGGAAAATCTGCAGTAGTTGCAGTTACGGACAGGCTATTAGGCACCGCAACGTTTTCCAAGTGACGGATGGTGAAACGTTCGACTGATTCGCCGCTTACAAAGTCTCGATTACTCGTACACGTCGTGGTCTCTGCAAATCCACGGGATTATTTTTGACCTCCGTGCATGAAGTACGTCGGAGGGAACACGATTGAACTCGAAACATGAAGAAGACCGAAATACGTTGGTCGATTTCGAACGTTCTTAGTTTGGAGAAATCTGCCAGTTCATGTCGGACATTGAGGCTGCATGCATCCGAGTGGCTCGAAAGACGTTCAATGTTTGAATTTCTTTTTCTGACCACATTATTTATGTGTCCTTTTGAGGAGTAAGTCTCCAATATTTTTATTTACATATTGGACGTTTCTCCGAGTCGCTCGGGCATGTGCAGCCTCTTAACGATCCCTCCATTCTCGATGCGTGGAAAAAATTGACGGAAAAAATATATATACCCACTGGAAAAATTTGATCGTCCGTAAAATCGTCTGCGATTTTAGTATGGCTGCGGGCGGTTCACCCGTGCTCTACCCCAGATGTGCCGTTGTATTTTGAAAATTCAAAATTTTCGTTCATCATGCATTATTGATTCTACGGGGGCTCGCGCGCACGCGTTTTCTATTAAAAACTGTGCCGCAAACGATAGTGCTTATAAATATTTTTGATTGTGTATTTTTCCCCCGAACAAACGTGCGTTGTACGTTGATAAAAAAAAGCAATGACGAATGAAACAATTTTGTCAACCGGTGTAATATTAAGGGATTGTCCGGCCGAATTCAACGATGATGTTTCAACGTTGAAATAACACCGCGTAAATAACGCCGGCTGGCGTTACGAGCGAAATATTCAGACAATGATACAGGATATTTCATTACTGCTTCGCACGCAATTAATCTTCCCTATCTCTACCGTTCACTGCTCTCCGACGTATTCCCAAAATTACGTCTGTTCTTTTCGCAGGATGAAAGATCAACGAGATTCCATGTCGGGCGTAGTCCACGCGAGACGCAGGTCGGCAAAATAACGGTTCTCGAGCCTCTCGTGAAGTTTCATAATTATTTTCCTCGCATTGAGAGATTTCTAATTACGGGCGAAAAAGTTTATCACCGGCCCGACGTGTCTTTCTTAAATCCCCGCGCGCTCCGATATATATTGTATAATACCATAAAGGGACTTCAACCGCACAGCGTGAATAAATAATACGTTAGCGCCATAACGTAATTACATTATGGGGATTTGGGCCGACAAACGTTGGGTGGTTGAAAAAGTGCCGTCAACCGTGTGTGAGGATTCTTCATGTGTGCAAAAGTGAGCGCGCGCGTGTCATTAAAGCAATCCCATTTAGATTAGTCGGTAATCGCGATTAATTACATTTACGATTGTGCGGGATATCGCTTTTCGGGATCCTTACAGCGAGTTTACACACGTCGCGTAATTTGCGGCCGGTACATAAGGTTAAACTTTAATATTCCGCAAACAAAGCGTCTCCGCGTGGCACTTTGTAACCGCACAACATGAGGTACGATAATATTAAACTGATGACAACGAAATTATTTAGCTGGCAGTTACTCCTCGCGTGGCGCAAACCCATTTGCCGTGCGACGGTGCACAGAAGCATGCATGGAAAATGGGCCGGCGCTCGATTCCGCTATCTACAATTTCGCGAGTTTTTCGTCGTGCCGCACTGTCAATCGCAGCCTCGTTAATCCATTATACCTTCCTTAATATCTCGCATCGAACGGCTAGCCTGTAATTTGCTGGATTTGAATTTCACTGTTTCATTTGTTGGGGTCGCAAATAAAGACCGGCAACATCGCGCGCGCGTATTATCTCGTGTAATACGTCATTTTTTTATTTCTTTTTTTTACGAGTCGCGCTTTATATCGACGAGAACGTTACTGCAACAGTTAATACAATCACGCTCTTTGATGGGAAAGATAAAAAGGTCTCTCTTAAAGTACGATAACTTGCGCAGTGAAGTGTTCAATAAAATGTTTTCATAATATAATTTAGTTTATGACGCGGCAAATTAATATCGTCGCACGTAAACGAACGTGAGCCTGTGACAAAGTAACAAAGCTCGTGATTGCGAGATAATGTCTTCGGTGGATCTAAAGCGCCCAGTGGATACCGATATAACGGAAAAGTTCCCTCGGAATTAAGTCAAACAACGGCGTTCCCTTCTCTCCCCTCCGTAGCGACTCCGAGCAGCGCCGATTCTTTCTTACATCGCGTTAATATTGACGCAATTAATTCTGAGCGCGCGAGCCCTCAATTAACCGAGGATCTTATCCGAGAAGGGATAAGTAAAAGTTGCTGTTTCGGCGCAGTGCGATTTCTAAGGTATGTCGTACAACTTTTACGGTCGAACGATCTTTCTTGCAGAAAAGTCGAGTATACCGTAGGGATCCATAAATACATTATCCCTCTATAAAAGTTAAATAAGTAAAAGTTAAATTAACTCTAAATCCACCACGTTCTCGGCGCGGACTTAACTCAAGCTCGCGCCTTAGGAGGCGAGCACCCGCGAAGACTGCGAATAATGTGATATTTTCTCTTAACGGAATTAGCAAAATGTTCCTCTTTTTCTTTGCACGCGGCGGCAATTAGGTATCTGCGCGCATTGTTCCGAAAACGAGTAATGTATACTCCGGTTACCCTTCAGTTTTATAGGACGGAAATGGCACTGTTGTTTGCATTTAGATGACGGCGAGATGCCGATGTAGATTAGCATTGGCTAACAGAGGATAGCAATTGAATTAGCATAGGAGAAACTGCGAGTATTTTTATCGGGGAAACATCTGATGCATCAAATGTAACGGTAAAATTAACATAATCCTTACCTCTCGCTTTGCTCTGTATGAAATGACGAAACGAGCTGAAATTAATATATAGCGGTGCTTTGCTCAATTCTGTCTTAAGAAAGGGGTATTATTATTATCTGCTTTTCCGGGATGCATATTATCCATCTCGGGATTACGTATATGTATTTCGACGATTTGCATATTGAAGGTGGATTAACATTATAAAATAATAATATCACACGATATGGAGAATGTGAAATTAACGTGTAAAATAATAATATCACACGATATGGAGAATATAGAATTTATAGTATTCTCGAGCGCTTATTAAAGGAAACCTCTTATATATAATTATGAATTGATATTTATACAAATGTTTATACGTGCACCAATAACTTAAGAGCACGAAGCGCACGGTCAAGCTTACCCTGTAATCAATACGTCTCGATTGCGAAATTTACGCCAGCACTGAAAGTCTTCCGCATTGATCAAACGGCAAATCAATTTTGCGAAGCTTTCCTCTCGAACGGCCTGATGTCTGGGCAAACAAGCGCGAACGCTGCGTAAATAAGTTCGATTTATTTGAATCGCGTTGACACCTCCGGCCAGAGAATTATGTCACGCCGTGGCTTTAAGAAATTTAGTGGATGTCTCGCGTTGAGTGCATACCCTCGTTACCGGACTGGCCCGGTGTTTCTACGCCACTGGAGCGGGTTATATACAGTCCGTGCATACATCACACGCATGCTTTTGTTGCACGTGGTCAAAGAAAATGCGAGAGCTGATTTACAGCCGGCATTTGAGAGCATTCCCTTCTTACCGAAGATAAATCGAAAGGAGCCACGCATTTACCTCTCCTGTCTTTTCTTCCATACCCTAAGATTTACACTTGAAAATGCTTAAATCTACTAACGCGGGAAAAGCTATCTCCGGAGATGCGGGGATTTCCGCATCTGCTATTTCGCGCTGCGCGCGTAATGCGCCGAGATTCACTTTTCCATTCTCTATGTAGGAATTTATCTGCTCAATTTCTTCGACTCGCCACGCTTCGACCGTGTATCCGTGTGTGAATTTATAATTCGTGCCGCGGATTTTCTCCGCCGCCGTTTTACCCCTGCCCCCCTGGTCTCTGTCTTGCCTCTGCAATTTACATTTGGACTTCTTCCGCGGCGCGTTCCTCGAAACGTCAGAATTCTTTTTCAGATGGTAAATTAGGCGTCATCAATCACACCGCTGATGCCGGCTAAACGCCAACTTTCACCGGCGACAATAACTTACCTTCTCGCGTTTGCTTTTACACCGCGAGCAAAGTACGCGAGACAATGCTTGTTGTTCGCGTTCTAGCGGAAACATGATATAAATAAATAAATCATACTTTCCGCGCAGAGACGAGAGAGATGCTGCGAAAGAGCGTAAACCCTCCGTTTCCCTCGGACTTGGAAATCTGCTACTCGGTTAGATTATCGTCTCACCGTGAGATTCAGTGCCCCCCTCGACCCCCTGTGAGCTTATTTCCATTTACATCCACCACTTCCATTCGCGAGACTCGTACGCTGTTCTTACGACTGGTCGAGTACCGCCATAACCGGTACTTCAAACATCCTTTTACTCGGATACCCGTACTTGGAATTTTTTTATTATGTTCGCGAGAAAGCGGGAAAAGAGCGAGCTTGGTGTATGGTCGCGTTCACCTCGATGATTTGATGTAGGACGGTCGAGCGACCAAAAGCGACCCTCCCCCCGGTCAATAAGATATTCCAACTTTCCATTGAGAGAGACGTATCTTACGCGAATGTACACTAAAACGCAATCCTTTTAACTTTTCGCATATATATAAGGAAAAAAGTTTCGCCCACGTTACATCGCATCGTATTTACGCGCGAGAGAGTGTTTAACATAATCACGTGCGCGATATCGCAAAGTTTGCGCCACCAACTTTAATAAGCGTCGCAAACAGAATTCACAATTAATAGAATAAATATAGGAAACTGATGGCTCCACGATATCCCTAACAGGGGTGTCTTGAAATATTCAATGGGTATTCTTGGCTAAAGGAAGTTATATTAGCATATCAAACATCTCGGCATAATTAATGAGCCTGATATTGAAGCGTCGCACGGAGGAAAGCAATCGCAGTGACGTTTAATCGGTGAATCTTTTCTTTCCTTTTTTTCTAATTGGCCAGTGAGAGACAGCGCACTTAATTATGGCAACTTTAATACCGCGTCGTCGAAGACATAGTCGTATTGGCATTGTTAGTTCATAAGGACACCTTTGAGGAAATGAGTTAAGCACGGAGTTGATTTTACCCCAGTTTGTAAATCCTATTAAAAAGTACAGCGGTGTCCTCCCTGTAAAATTGAAACTTCTTAAATGTTCCGACGAGACTGGTAAAATTTAGCGATCGAATTCAGTGACCCATTTTCATAATATACGGACGGACAGTTTCGATACTTTTTACAAGCCAGATATGAAAGGAAGAATTGCTGCGCGTCGGCTATAATAACATTTTGCTTAAATCAGATCTTTTTTTTTACGAATACATTTTGTACCACACGATCGGCAATTATGTGAAAATCTGAAGGCGGCGCGGATTTAACGCGCGCACGGTTGAATATTAAATTGAAAACTTATGATAACACGCATCCCGCAGCTGCGTTGCTGCGCGTTAATGTTTTCAATTGAACCACATGCACAAATTTACTAATTGCGCAAATTAGCGGCTTGGCTTAATTATAAAACGACGAATATTAATTTCGACGCGCGCTCGCACGAAGGCGCCGAGTGTGTCGCGCGCTGGAATTTTGCGCCACACAAAATTCACTCGTAACGTGTTTTTTCCATGATAGCGATTTCGGGAGCGAAAAATCGTGCTTCATGTCGGCTAACAACAGTTCCGTTCGGCCTGTACAAAACGATACCGCCCGGTCGATGGTAAACACAAAACAAGAGAATTTGCTATAGATCAATGTGATAGTTACAACTTTGCAACTTTTTCGATAAGTCGTCGCGTATCGCTCGTAATTTAAAAGTACTTTCAACTTCGAATAATCTCCTAAAAATGTCTGCGATTTCGAATGCAGGCGAATGAGATCGATCAGAATCGAGAAGATGTTGAGAGCAAATTTTGGGGCAGCAATTAATAATCATAACTAATCATTAATTGTATCGTACAACGTGTATCGTAACGATGCATCGAGCGTACGCGAGGGAAATTAATCAGAAGAAACGGTTTCATCTCAGGAATTCCATATTCATGCCACATCTGCGAAACCAAATTATATCGCGGCGTCCCACGTAATCGTCCGGATCATTGGGAACTAAAATCGCATTCGGCAGTTATAAGTGTGTGGCCAATTTTCCCCGGCGACATTAAACATATTTCACGTGGAGTAAAGCGATTCCAACTTGCACAAGCAAAATTACGGTACTTGCCGGATATTTCACATATCTTCTCGAAAATTCGCGTAGTCGGTCCGCGGTTAATAAAATGCCATGTAAACCGTAAATTAGTTCATACAGTTTGACCTTGCACCAGAGTACCAGCGAGCAGCAATCAGCTCAAGGGCTTCATATATTCCTCGACACACACACACACATAGAGTATGAGCTAATTACGACAAGCATATCGTGTAATTGCGATGAATTCGTCGAAGCGCGAGCGGCAAGCGAGGCTGGGAAATGCGAAATCCTAGTTTCATTTGACACAGAGCGCCGCGGCATAATTAATTGTTTATTTCTCACAAGAGCCGGCAAATTTGGCTAACTGAAGACAGTCCGATTAACAAGCGTGACGCATAGAAATATAGGGAATACAGAATTGAGATAAACGATGTCGGGATATTCGTGTAAGCGCGAGATGTCGGGAAATTTTGCCTCGGAACAACAACGAGGGGGAGGAAGTACGTATCAGTTCATATCTCGCTTATACTTCCAGTTATCCCGGACGACTTCATAGAGCGCATCGGGCCCCGGAAACTATTGTACGCGCGAATTACTCCCTACGCGCGCCGTACGAACTCTTCCTCCCTCTCGCGCGTCCCAGAGAGACACACTCGCGAGGGGTAGGGGACACGCAGCACAAAATTCGCGCGACGTACAAGCACGCCTGGTGTGTGTCCTACGTCGAAACAAGAGAGGACAACCTCGCGTTCGACCATCGCGGCGATGACGACGACAGCACAGAAACTCGTTAAACTTCCCGCACACGCGAAACGGGAGCGCGCGTGAGTAGCAAAACTCCTGCTCGGAGGGTGGTCGCAGTTCGCACGGGATTCAATTAGCACCACAGCGGTGAATTTTGCACTCGCGAACGGGGGAGACTCGGAGGAAGAGAAGTTCGGATGTGATAATCAACACGTTACAAAGCGAGATCGAGAACGCTGTCTAGCAACGGCCCCGTCATTAAGCGTCATGTCTGGGCGATAAATTTGGTAAACGCGCTCGCTCGTCCGACGTTTTCGACTTGTTCTCACTCACCGGATGTGACGGGGTTGTCGGTCCATGCACTTCCCGCGATCGTGGACAGCAGCACGGCGCCGGTCAACAGCCGGAATCGGCCTTGCGCGGTTCCCGGGGCACGTTGAACACGTTGCTCACCGATCATCGCGCTACCGGGTGGACGAGAGGGTGCGCGACCGGCATCCCGACTGAGGCATCCCGCTTCGCCGTGCCGAGAGAGAGCGTGTTTCTCTACCTCCCGCATCATCCCCTCTCTTTTCCCGCCACGCGCAGACGCTTCCGCGACTCGGGCTCTCGCGACTCTTGAACCATCCCCGCCGTCTTAATCCCACTCACTTATCTCTTATCAATAGGTGACGATTAATTATCCCTCTACCCTACGCGTCGCAGCCGCGCTGCGCTTTCGAGGTCGTTCGCAACCTGTGGCACGCTCATCTCGGGTGCGCCCTTTAGCGCACGGGTCTCGGGGATGAGGAACGTGATTCCTCCTGCCTCGATTTATGACCGATCGCGATTGTGATTCGCGCGCTCGGAAGATTCGAAAAGCCCGGCGAACGAAAGTTACTGATGCTTTCTGGGAAGGTTTCCCGGCTACTTCGGGGAATTTGTAAATAAAGTTGGCGCGACCAATCCGCCCGGCGAGGAAAACTCGAATCGACGTGGTGGCGAGTTAACATAAGTTTTTGAGTCTGCGCGCAAAAGGTAACCTAGAGGCGGGAGGAATCGCTCTAAAGTCCGACTGAAATGAATTTCATGCCGAGTCAAACGTTCCTTCCAAGTGAAAACTACAATTTGCTTTCAATTAAGACCGACCTTTTCATCCGCTCGAACTTTTTGAGCCCTATTTAAGTTGATTGAAGGATCATTTCCCGGTACAATTAGCGTCTCTTATCCCCTTATATTGTAGCGTTTGTTAACGATACTTTCACAACGCGGTATCCCTCCTCAGGTCGGCGCTTTCCTCGTACGATTGAATAGAAACACCTGTGGAACATCCCCGAAATTCCTTTTTATGATAAGTTTCACCGTAATCGCGGCATTACCGTGACCTACGCGAGATGGTTTGGGTAAATGCTTGGGTGCAGCGAGAATCACGATGATTGTATTAATCGCTGATACATCCACCAACGCCCGATGGGTCGTGAAAACTGTGTTGTTTTATTGACCATGAGGGAACCGCGTATTCGATATTACGATATTCGTCACCCGTGGCCAAGTTATTGACAAACGGCACAAAACGGACGACAAACGCGATTAAAACTTGTTGTTTTAATTTATCAACTATTAATTATAGACATTTTCTCCGACGGTATGCACGTGCCGCGCGGACGAATCGAAGATGTGTCACGGCGATATCAAATATCGCATATTGCGCGTGTGTAACTTTCATTTATTGATTGCAGATATTAGTTCTGCTGTTATGTAAGCGCAATTTGAAAGTTCATACATATTCAGCCAATCCATTCACCTTCGCGTGGAATAAACGATAAAGATAATTGATAGCGCAAAATATCGATTAGTTATATCGGGAATAGTTTAATGGATTTTGCCAGAAAGTGTGATTAATAAACCCGTGAAGGGAATGTGATTTTCGTTTGACATATGATGGACGGAAGATTTTCGAGTCAGTCCTTAATTACTTATCCCATCGAACAATCACAGCCTGTAATGAATCACTTCGAGTTTGATGGATGTCTCTGCGGTATTAATTAATACGCGGTGCAGATATACTTGAGATAAAAAAAAAGAGATATTTACACGTTTCTTCTTTTTGGTCGGTGGCACTCTGGCTTTTCGGTCGGCGGCACTCGATGCTTTTCCTCATGGTCGTTATTTAATAGCATTTAATAGCTTTTGCTCGTTCATGCGTCACGTTTTTAAATTTCAGTGTTCAAATACAACGGTGTAAAATACGAGCTCCATTTTCGATACGAATGAAGTTAATGCGCGTGATATTTTCAACGTACAATTTATCGACGGCATATTACCCGCTACTGAACGAACAACCAAAAGCAAGGATTACGCTTGCAACATTGATTCGTGATCGAACAGTTGTTCACACGATTATCCTCTACCGCGCGACATGTTATATAGCAAAGTACATGCGGGCGTTTTAATGCGCGATACTCGTAATATCATTGATGGCGAATCGCTCGATAGCCGGCGCGATATCTAAGGGTACCGCAGCTGTTAGGCAAAATAACGCGTAAACACCCTCGTAATCGTTGCTTCCGCGCCCGGAGCAGAAATCTCGCGCGGTGAATAATGTTCCTCCGGAGGTGTGGATTGCAATATCGCGGCGTATGGAAGAACGCCGTGCGCTAGATAAGCGAGTTCTTGCGGCATTCGCGTTAGAAGGCGTGTCGGGAGACTCCGGGGCGCCAGAAGACGCACTGCCATTGTAGCCTCCAACTCCTGTGACGACGGAGCTCCTCTTCCTCGCTTCTTCCTCTTTTACCTCCCGCTGCAACGACGCTACCACGATGCTGTCTGGTCTCACGTACGCGCACATTCCTACGCGAATATTGTCTGCCAGCGAGTATTTCAGCTTCCCTTCCCTTTCTCTCTCTCTCTCTCGGCCTGAAGAGTCCGTTTTCGGACGTCGATTGGCGTGCGGTGCATTGCGGGGGTGCTACATCTCCGCGATTCGCCGGCGGGTGGGATTCGCGGAATGAATGCAGGAAGATTCAAGCGTAAACGTAATTTCGATTTATAATTTTCAAGGCAGATTGCTCGCGTTGGGAAGAAGCGCGCGAGGTATTTAATAAGCGCGTAATATACATGCCGGGTTTTGAGGAAGCGTGTGTAAATCATGTGCGAGCGAACCGGACTTAGCCTATAAAGACGTGAAATCTGTATTGGGGTCGTTAATGGCACGCGGCCAGAGAGGTTATTGCCAAGTAACAGGCAAAGAAGGAACTTTCACATTGCTATTAACGGTATCTCAATTTGCAGCTTATTCGAGGGAGAGAGATTAGATTGCTCTTACCTCCGCGGCATGAAAAAAATGACATCCACTGTGATATTTTTTTGTTCCTCCAGTGACCATCGGAATTGTCGCACATCCGTGATCTTATCGATTCGCAGACCGATCGGGGCCTCTCTTTTCTCTCGACGGCCTTTTCACGACAATCACATTCGACGTTGCGCTACGTGGCCTATCCGATTATCTTGGAAACTCAATCAAAACAGCGCGAGAATACGGTCGGGACAAAGGTTCGTAATGTCGTTGCCATTTTCCCCAGTAGACCCCGGAACACTTTGGCGGCACGCAGCCTCGTGTTGGCGAACAACTAGGCTGCGCCGGGAAGACGACCACTCCGGAAGCAACAACACGGGGCGGGCGTCGATGTGTTCGGGAACGTCAATGGCTCCGGCATAGCGCGCTCGCTTCTGTCTGCCTGTCCCTACCACAAAGTTACATCTCGCAAATTGCGTTTGTCAACAACGGCTAATTGCCGCCGTGAATGTTACTCAACTATGAAGTGGCTCATAATTAGGCTGATGCAACCCGTAGAGAATCGAATTATTTGCCGGGCGGCAAAAGCAACAAAAAGCAAGAGTATCTTTCCCTCCGTCACGCTCCGCGTACGAGAAGGCATCGCGTCTCGGGAAAACGGTTGTATTTTTGGGAGTCGTACTTTCGGACGTGCCTGCGGGAAACGCAAACGGGATCGTGACTCACATTCGCCGTCGGCCGTGTTGAATTTGCGAGCGAACTCGCACGCTAAGCTCGCCTCGCCGTGGTCGGGGGTCGAAGATTATTATGAATAAATTTGCGCGCTTGGCCGCGCGGTCATCATCATAATTTTCGAAATTTGCGATTTTCCAAATAGTATGTTGATAAGAATTTGAAATTCGCGTCAGACCCGCAGGGCGCATAAATTGCCGAGTCGTAACTTTGGGTTCTTAATATTTATGCACCGCTCCTACTTGACGCTCGGTTTTAGTGCCGCGGAGATAATTCACTTTCCGGAGCAAACTTCTTCGTTACTCGCGAAATAGAGGGTGCTCTTGAAAATGGTAAACGGCAGGTGTGTATGTGTGCTCGTCCAATTTTTGCACGACCTACGATCCGATGGAAAAATTCAAGTACACGCCGGACGCGTGACCATCAGACGCGCGTTTACATTCGCCAGGTTTCTTGAGAACAGCGTGCGTTGACGTCGAAGTGGCAGCAATCTCTCCCCTCTCCCTCGCTCCCCTGGTATGTACGCGATCTAGTGGTTAAGTTAAGTGGCTGACATAACAAGGTTACCAAGGAATGTGAGGAAGGGCTTTCAAGGGAGCGCCGCCTGTGTGTAGACGGGGAGAGAGAGTATCGCGCTATCTCGCACCTCCCGCCTCAAACCACCGTAGCTTCGACGTTGGCCCGTTTTAGCCCCGGCAACCCCCGTGCCTTTGTGCCGTGCGATGACCCGACCTACGACACTACCCATCCTCTCTCAGGCACAACTATTCTGCTCCGCGCGCGTGTGATGCGTCAGGTCATGGGTGCGCGCATTCGTCTTGACGTGCGTCAACTCCTCCCCCCTGCCGCGGCAATACCGAATTACGCGAAACCCCTCCTCCGTCGGACAAATAAATCGATAACGTCGCGATTTCTGAGAATGCTCTCTCCTCGATTGGCTTCCCGTTTCCGAGCGCTCGATTCCGACGGCTTGGGGCTTCGGCGCGATGCAAATCAATATTTAACGGCGCAACGGCGGCGGGAAGAGACTTCATCCGGTCGTGATCCATCGACCGTGGCGGCGAACGACGTTGTTTCCGCGGTCTCTCGTTAACATCCCTCGCGATCGCAGGGAAAAATTGTTTGCGCCAGTCTCGACGGTACTTTTCCCCTCTCGCCGCCGCTAATTCCACCGCGTAACGTACACCGCGGCGCGGCGGGTGGAAATGAGTTAATTTCGCCAAATCACATCCGAGCATACTCGAGACCTCCATCTCGCTGAAATGGGACGAAAGCGCAACTGAATTTCGCTGTGTGACGCGAGTTTTAAAACAGATCGCCGCGGCACAGCTCGCTTACGCACGTACGTAGGAAATTCGTTTTAGAAATACGGCTGAATGGCTGTCAGTGCTGTTTCGCAAACGAGAAGTCATTTAAGCGCTTATGAGCACTTGACGCTGATAGGGAAGTCAAATGCACTGTGCCCCTCCGTCGCTGTCCCGTCCTTTTTCTACTTCACCCCTTTGTAGGCGTGAAATACTCGAGCAAATCACCGGTAATGCCCAGCAGCGATGTCAAACTTCTTCCGCTTTTTATCTCGCGTACTACTTTCGCGGCATCCACACTTTCCCAAAGACGACCGCTGTCCCGAGTTTTTTACCGTCGGATAATTCGAGTACACAGAGATTTTTATCGCACCTCCCCCCCCCCCCCCCCC
>NW_014554836.1:392540-411795 GCF_001313825.1 Dinoponera quadriceps | reverse complement strand
TTTTTTCCCCCCCCCCCCCCCCCCCCCGCCAATCGATACTTAGCTCAGCCGGCGGAAAATAAGGAATGAAGAAAAGCGGGCAGCACTCTCCAGAGGGCTAAACGATCGCGTGCAATTTCGCCTTCACGACGATCATCCTTTGCGATCGGGCAATGTCGGAATATACGGCGCTGAGAGCCCCGAAAATGTTTACGCGAATTGCCGCTCGCAAACACATAAAATTACATGACACATCCGAGCACACCGCAAACGTTGCGCAGCGGCGGCGGCACCGGCCCCGGCCGCAGTTTTGTTTATTTCATTTTGTTTGCCATGCACAACCCAGTAGCTCCGGTTCCCCCAAACCCGATATCATCGTTAATATTGATCTGCGCCACTGAGCAAAACGGAATATAGCAATACTGAGCAATGCCGATACAATTATACGGCGGCGTGGATTTCTCGTACACACGGCTGGCCGCGCACGCATATTCGATAAACGAACATTAATCCCGGCAAGTAAATCTGTGAATGACGTATGGCAGCCCGAGAAATAGAACCATTATCCGTGCGCGCGCGCGCGAAAGATAACCGGCCGTGGAGACGCGTATTAAGATTTATTCGCCCGAAGGCGCAATCTGTGTATGGCGCGCGAGAATGGCAGTTAACAACGGTAGACGCGCTGTAATATATCTGCAGATAAATGTAAAAGATAAAGTGTCACACAGAGAGCGGCCGGAGGAAAATATGAGTAGTGTAAAATTGAATGGGCCGCCGAGTTACGGTGGGGATTTATGGCCTTGAATATTTTGGCTAGTACGCGCGAAATATCAGCGAACGGGGAGCGTTCTAATTATGTTATTTTCATCTGGTACGCGTGATGTATGTCCGTATACGAAATACCAGTAAATGGCTGGGTATGTATAATTTCTGCGTTAAACCGCGGAAACGGTAAATTGCCGTAAGTTTGCGCTCGATTCCGTTACCGTAATGCAATTTCGAAAGATCCGTTAATGATATTTACGGTAAATTTTCGGATATTCGTTCGTTCGACGAGCTCGATAATTGCAGGCCGCTTTTCACCGCGGCGGTTGACATCCGCGCGAAATACAACGCGGCGACACTTCCCTTCAATGTCCGTACTGGACTCCCAAACGCGAACGGGATCTGGACGCGTCGGATGTTCTCGTCTACGTTCTCCGGTTAACCTATCGAACGGCTTCGTTTTACGATTTAACCTATATATGAATCATCAGTGCGCTACCTGTGCACCGGTAACGATCTCTGCATACCCGGCATCGCCGATTGGATGAGGGAGGGAGAGAGAGAGAGAGAGAGAGAGCGAAAGAGACAAACTCGTCATCCGAACGAACAGAGAGAAAGAGAGCTCGATCGATAGTTCATTAGCCTTTGAAAGAATATAGAAGAAATAAAAATTCACGGCTTTGTAGGTAATAGTCAAGCGACAGAGGTGGCAGGATTGACATATACTCGGATATAGGAACGTTGGCGCGCGATCCATCTTCCCAAATCCAAACTACTATTCAGGGAACGATAAACAAAGGGTCGATCAAAAACTGGAAATCCGGTAAAAGAATTTCGTTTACGGCTTAACCGGTTCTCCACCCATCATTCGTTACTTCTTTCACGTTCGAAAATAGCGTGTGAATATAATGCGCCGGACCTTCATTGTTCGGCAAGCCGAGAAAAGGGTGCGCGCGAGGTTAATCGTTCCCTTTGTGCCGCGATCGATTGTTTATGCGTCGAAAAATAAAATCTCGCGGAGACGCGATTTAATTGCCGCGTTATCAGCACCTTAACAGGAGGCCTTGCGCGTTGTTGGAGTTTTCGTCGTCGACCTGCTCTGTCGCGAAAGTTACGCGTTATGGACGATGCTGTAATTAAAAATCCCACACGCGACGCCCGTATCGTGTAGCCTCCGTTGTATCTGAAAACGATGAGATGGTGTAGAACCGTTTTTCTTCCCCCACGCGAACAACCGTCAAGGATCGCAGATTTATCGTGCGCTTTGCTTTTTCTTGTCCCGCTCTTCTTTTCATCCACTTCTTTAATCCCGGCCATGATGAATCCCTTTCCGGGAACTTATTAAAGAAACCTGGACAAAAGTGCGTTCATTAGTCTTTAATAAAAACATAATCCGCGTCGGTGGAACGTCATATGGAGGATTAAAATGTTGCTGAGAAGCTTGACGGAAGTGTTTGCGAATCGCCCGTTCCGGCAAATGTTATAATCTCCGCTCTGTCAGCGCGCGCAAGTTGGCAAAGTACGGCGAAACAAAAACTTACGCGAAATCATTACCGAGGGATTGGAACACAGGGGAAACTGTATTCCAGCTAATTATCATTCCCGTAAACGTACGTTCCCGGAACGATGGTTGAAATGCGATAACACAGAAAGGACGTTAAAATGAGCAGCGCGGAGAATAGAGCCAGTAACTCGAGCTGAACTTCCTGAATGCATTAGGAAGCGTAAGCTTTCCGATTTAAGGGCGAACGGATGTATTTTTAGTCTCGCGTCGAAGCTCATTCGGCCTGATAACGGATCGTTATCAGCCAGTTAACGGGATTTTGTGCCGTGAATTCTGCATTTCTCGTGCGCACCGCCCGCGGAATAACCGGCAAAACTGGCCACGTCATAATAGGAATTCAGGAAATTGGGTTGTAATGTCGGCGCAGTGGATACAGAGAACATATTCCGACGATTGCGGAGATCGGTGCGTTGGTTTAGTTCGTACAACGGGACTCATTTATTCCACGAGAAACCGAGTCACGTACAGCCGTTCGCTTTACTATCCGTCATTCAATCCGCTCTCTGTCTGTTGCAGTTTGCGTGTTATGAACGATATTAGATACTCTCGCCGGCGATAATGAATATCTGTTAGGGGATTATGCTTATTTTCGCGTTCGATTAATGCTCGACGATATCCGCTGGGACGCGCGCGAAACACTCGTCACGCTTTCAAAGTCAAGTTCGATCACGCGTATTCCCCCCTCGCGACTTTCTCGAAAACCATTATTCGCGCCGCGGGGAAGACAATTGAAAACGATCGAAAATGCAAAACAGTTTAATCTGATACCGCATATTACGAGGAAAACTTGGCGTTGAATAATGGACGATTTTTAGCCAAGTTAATATCTCACTTCGAGTGCGAGCTTTGCGCAGCATTTTACTGCGCCTCGTTTACAAAAACTAGTTGAAATTTATGCGCTTTTTTTTTTATTTCTCCGCGCATGGATGATTTTGCCGATTGGTACTTGCACGCTGGATGTACACGCTGAAATTTATTTCCCACGGATTTCCAGTAATTTTCAGCCTCGTCTTCGTCCAATGTTACATGTTTCACGGATATATATATATAGATAAGCTGGGTTGTTCTGTGCACAATTTCATCGAATCCCGCCGTCAATATGCATTAACAAGCACACGGCACGGCGACGGAGGGTAAGCTCGCGAACGAGGTGAGCCGAGATCAAAAAGACCGAAGGTGTCGCTCCTTACCAGTAACAGGTGTATCGAATAAATCGATGCGCTTGTCGGATGCGGCACTTAATGTGCTGTCGCGCGATATGATAAAAATCAGGTGGCGAACGATTCTGTCCTAAAACAGCTACAACCTGCAAGTAAAGCCTACATGAATAATGCAAAGTGACACGGTAGGCAAATCCTCCGCGTAGAAAATCGGAAAAAGACAGCGCGACGACGGGAGAAAGTCAAGCCTGCCCATCTGTTACGCCGCTCTTCTCGAGCGAGACCTCTAATTGCATCTCGTGGATTCAAGAGAGCAAAAACAGCATAACGATACTCGAGGATGCTCCGCATTTCGAGTACATCGGCACTGCCCTACCTTTTGGCACGTGCGGCCAAGCGATACCCGTGCGGCAGTTTTGCGGAAATCTTATCTTGCTTCCCGTGCATTCAACGGTGTGCAGGGAGTCGAAGGGCTCTCGCAAGATTTCACTTCAAGTACAAATTAAATTCTATTAACGTTTGCAGCGCCATTCGTGGAAATCGCGTGTACGATACAATTCGTCGTTTTGTCGACCCGGACGCACCTCAGATTCTAGAACGCGAAATGGAATAACGACACTCGCCGTACTCTCGTCCTTACCCTTGGCGCATCCTCTCGTCGCCAACGTCCGGAAAGTTATGCCGAAATTTTAAGTATTTCGCTAATTGCCCCACTTATCCAACGTAGCCTTACTCGACTACCACTTGAGGGATCCTGATTGCTCTCCCGGGGGTATTCGAATCATGACAAAGAAAAATTGGATCGCCGACGATGACGTGCTTGAGAATTTGGCGAATTTCACGAAGCCAGCGCCGACATAATTCTCGCTGTTGTGGAAAAAGTGATGTTCAACGATTTTCACAAACACGCGTTAAATCATTTTAGCGCGGTCGCCAGCGGCGATATATTCATTTGACAGTCGTTACTCACAACATTTATAGCTGATTATTACGTGTTATTTAATAAATAGGCGTACAGGGGACTTTAATTCTCGCTGTTGCTATTTCACGAATACGCATACACACACGCACTACGTGATTATAAATTATTATTCTAATTCTCGTCTCGTTAGAAGCACCGTGCGTTCAGCAGCCAGATAACGAACGCTTTGTCGGATCAAAATGGTCGCTCGGAATAAAGCTGACTGGCGCACCGCGATTGTTCCGCTTTAAGTATCGCTTCGCATTAGCCACGACGAAGAAGCGAGCAATTTAAGTTATGGCCTGGCCCGACTGAGACTGCTCTCTTATCGCATTAACGTAGGAACTCCGTAAAATGCAGAAGAGCGGAGGGAAAGTACTCGGCTACACAACCGCGTCTAACGTCACTGTGTTCATTACAAGGAAGGATCTCACCAAACTCACCATTTACATTATGCTGTCGCATGCAACACTTGCCACAGATGGTTGGATACATCTTCCAGGACTGCTCCCGGATTGGGCTAACTTGCTCGCTCCGAAACTAAATAATTGCCAATTATGAAACAGGACTATGACACCCGAGGATAAAGGATACATTCACAGACAACACGGATATTAATTACGATCAACGGGTCTTAATTAGTTTACCGGGAGAAAGAGAAGCAGAAATAAAAGCATCAGACTGTAGATTGAGACGGAGTAACCGTAGATGCCTGCTTCGAATATCGCGGAAAGCACGTATCGATTTCGTTGCAGCCTCGCAAACTCTTACTAGATAGAAGCTTAGATGCAATATTCCTGTTTGCGGCGCTCTATGCCAGTGCAAATAACTTGCTAATAAGAAAAGTCATTTTACATTAACGCGATTTATGGTCACCCAAGATGCAAACCGCCGTGCTCTCCCTATTTGATTAAGGATTTAATTGAAATATCGTTTTTCACGGCAGAAAATGTCTCCCAGATGGAGTTTCCTCCGGAGTGTCTTTGCCTCTGATTGTTTTACGTGATCGCCTACACGACAGCATCTAACGATATTACAGGGATTAAAAACAAATTGCAAGTGTGCATTTCGAAGAAAAAGAAATGAGAACGAATTAAATAGGTCGAAATATTTAATAAATACATAGATATATTAATACATAGATTTAAATAAACTTCTGTACAATAGTTAAATTTGATACGGGCTTTGGATGATGTTAAATAAGTCACATATAGCCCACGTGACAGAAGTGAGTTTTACGTATCTGTCATTGTGACTTTGCGCGTGGACGATAGACAGTAACCGCTCAGATCAGAAACGAAAATGGCCGAACTGTAACAATGATAAAAATATTTTTATCAAAAGTCTAACGAAGAGAATACTCCAATTATGAAGAGAAAATTAAACAATTTTGCAATGTAAATATAGACGATTAATGTACTTACGTTTGGTCGCGGCCCAGGATTGTATGGTCCAGGAAATGGGTTAGGATTAAATGGTCCAGGTCTAAATGGTCCAGGTACATTTATAGGAGGAATAAATGGACCGGATCCGGGTCCATATGGTCCAGGAAATGGGTTAGGATTAAATGGCCCAGGTCCAAATGGTCCGGGGAAACCAGGTCCCTGAGCAGGTAGTCCGAAAGTTGGATGCGCTTGTACATCGACAAACAAAGCGCAGATTGCAGCCAATAGCATTGCGATGCACATTCCGTACTTCATGATGAATATATTGTTCTGACGAGAAGAAACGAAAGATAACGTTATACAAAGGCAAGATGGTAGTCCGACACTATGGACTTTTTGACAAGTTGCGTGCAAATGAACTGTCTGGCGATGCAGAATCTCGAAATGTTAGCAGACCGCGCGAAAATTTGTGCGGGTCGAACTGTTTTAGATGAGATAAGTATTTCCGCGTAAAATGATATCGGCAAATCTTTAAGATTTGAAAATTAAATATTACCGTATTATACTCTTGACTACACTTTTGACTGTCACTCTTCACTACAGAAGGATTCGAACTGATTTGCTTATGCATCTTACACGCTTATATATTCGAGCATTTCACAACATGGAACCAAAGAAAATATATCTGTTGCAACACGCAGATAAGCAATTTTTGCTGGGAACGAAGCGCACATAAATAACGCTATCTTGCGAGGATTTCCCCAGATTTCTGCCGTAACGACAGTCTGTGATAACGATGATCTCGCATGCTCTCTCGTTGAGTCATCAGACGCGAATTTGTTCGCGTCGCGCCTTACTTAAGATTCACGTACTTTCCAAACGTATACGCTCAGGGACTTTTCATGGAATCCCCGAATTGGATTTCTTTTACTACGTCGCGCACGATCTTTCCATTACCGATGGAATTCAAATCTTTTCCGAGGGACGCTTTTTTGCAAAGTAGCGCACGGATTCTGATATCATCGTTGCGTCATGTAACATTATCGTTCGGATTCTTTTTCGTTCTGTAGATACTATTATTGTTATTGTTAGAAACAAGCGATAACTCCGCAACCTTTGCGTAAAATTGCACGCATGACATACAAAGAAAAGAACGTCTTCTTTTTTTATTGGGTAAACTATTTGCGCTGGTAACCAAATTTGCTAAGTGAAAAAAGCATCTGACATTTCTATTTACGTGTCAAAGGAGCCTTCAGTTTCGTAGCAAACAGTTGCAGGAAGGGAATGAAATTATAAAGAGAATTTTAACTGAAACAGCCGTACAAAAAAATAGAAACGGCAACGTCGCTAAAGCAAAGAGCAGATTGTGCGATGATACAAATGAATGCTGAGGAAAATGAAGGAAACGCGTTAACATGAGAGGCAAAAACACAAAAGCATTTTTCATAAGATATTGTCTCCACAGATATCTCTACTGACATATTAGAGCTTTATCTTTGGAACGCTGGAGGGACTTTCCCCGTAACCGAAGATATCGACGCGACTATGACTGGCACGAAACAGAAACTTTTACTGAGACATGAAATACAAGACGGCTGGTTTGAGGTCGTTTACTCGTTGATACGGAAGAGCTGGATAGTGCCTCGCGAGGAAGCCACGGTATTCCCCGAACCTGAGACCTTGGTGCTCACCGTCACGTTGGAAATTCTACAGTGTCTCATTTCTCTTAGCACAAATTGAGTAGTGGCTGACAATTAGCTCAGTAGTCGCTATTACAATGACGATATAGGTATAGAAATACCTGAATGTATATATAGCTCGCTAAGATCGTCGGCAAAAATTTCTATCTTTGTATTTGAGTGTACGCGCTTGATCGATTTGAATCGCTTTGTCGATTATAGAGATCTTCGTTTTCAACAATTTTTTTTCTATCGTGTATCGTTCCGCAGAATGTAAAATTACTATTTAAAATACGGATGTGCAAAACTTTTATATTCACACCGGCTTAGATAACTCACTTTCCCATTTCCACGATCCGACGATACATTCCCTTTGTAGCTTTGTGGCGCAAAAAGATTTACGATACGATATAAACTCAATTACACCGTGTCGTAACGGAAGTTGCGCTGGAAACAACATTTATGTTTCGCTTACTGTAAAAGCACCTCTACAAATTGCCCGTGCTAAATGAAGCAAGAGATAAGCGCGTATTGTATTAAATTCTTATTTAGTGTAATACGCTTTTCCACGTATACGCGTGAAGATCGTATTCCACATTTTCGTCACGGCTTGTCGGGGTATATCGTAACAAGGATTTAATGTTCCAAATGTAACAGTCAATAATTAGCGATTTCTCGTCGCTAAATTAGTGTCCATAAGGAATGACATTTTATAGAGTTTCGCGGATTGGGGTTATTACCTATACCGAACAGCTATCCCGGCGAAATATTTTATGGAGCAGTTCAGTGGTAATGAAGGTGTTTACATGCGGGCAAGAAGGCGTCTCGCCGGGCGGTAGGTAATTAGGACACCCTCGTCTACCTACGCGATAGGCATTGCCAGAGGTAAATGCAGCCGGGCGCACATGGAGCTGGGTGGCGCACTCGTTATTTCGAGGCTTCCACTCGCCTAATGTATTAGCGTAATTAGCCTTATCAGATCTACAGACAACGAGGAGTCACTCGTTTATAGGATCGCGACAACAGGGGCGACCGCCTGGAACCCCGGGGAAAGTCGAAAGTAACGAAATTGCATGGGCTATTCGCAGATAGCACAGACCGAAGGGAACGTTAAAATATATCGCGCGGTTGTGTTTCTCATGTAATACAAGTCACAGAAATGCGTATCGTTAGATCTGCCAATTTTACATTTTCCGGTCGATGTGCTTGTATAATAATGAAAGAAGGGGTGCGAAATAATGGCAAAGTAGTATAAATTAGATGTTTTAACGATACAACTTTATTTATATAGTAGAAAGATGTTTTTCAAGAGATACATAAGTATGTGTTACGTGGCCAGAAATTGCACAATGGAAGAGCACACGTGTCGTTTGTATCAATAAATTATCCCAAGCGTGTCAGTTTCCGTTGTATGAAGTCGATTCCAAAAGATGCCAGCGGAAGTCATTACTTAGTGGCATCATTTCCCGTACTTTGGATTGAAGGGTCCTTGACCGGGAAAACTTGGGAATTTTTTGCCGTTCGGAGGCGGTAGTTGAACCGGAGCCCTGTACGCAAGGGCGGCCATCGCTGCCAAGAGTAGAGCGAAGATGAACAAGTGGAATTTCATATTGTATTCTGTGTTTCTGAGAACAAAAAAGATACATATGAATATCAAGTTACAATTTGATGCATCTCGAGTCCGCATCTCTCGAAATACTTTCGAGACTTTCAGTTTCCAGCTCAAGATAACAGTCAGTATGATCCAAAAATTATTATTTTACAACGATCGAAAGAGTAATCATATTCATCGTGAGATATATTTGATATTTAAAATCTAAGTAGATAGGATAAAATATATATTCGTTCGACTTACGTTCTCTCGCGCTGGTATACTGAATAAGCAATGCTGTTATCTCCTCCGACCTATCGTTTATATATGCACATGTGCCGCATCTTATCAAGCATGTACTTATCAAGCATGTATCCACATTTAATTATGTACGCGGACTTCAATACATTTCGTTGGGAAGTACCGCATCCTATCTCATCCACTGTTCTCCGTGTAAATACGACGAACGCTTGCATGTGTACTTGGTGACAGAGCTGGGGATATCCCCGTTAAGTATTTGCATTTCTCGCTTTTTCCTTACTCCGTAAAATCTGTCACTTGTCTACTTACGTAAAAAATCGAATGTTAAATGACGAACGGCAATCAGAGATATTATTATCACCGGTTCGTTGTAAAAACACAAGAACTCGTGTGAACCTTGGCGGCAAAATGAAGGAACGAATAAAAATACGTTTCTCTTGCCGCGCGAGAATTATTACGCGCATATGCGCGGCGCAAAAATTCGGAAGGAAACCTTGCGCTTTATTTGATTCTTTTAGCGATCGGCGGACCGAACCGATTCTGAGAGTCTGTAGCGCCTTACCGCCACTCCTATAACCACCCACGTCCCTGCAACTCCCTTTCCACCTGCACGATTGAACGTGAGCCCAACATCAGAATAAAACTACGACGAATTCTACCTCCATCACGTTAACGTTCCTCTTCCATCTTCTATCGCGGAGACCATTTATTTCGATCGTAACCAATGTCGTTTCGCAGTTCACTTCAAAGTGGAACGGGCTGCTGCTTCTATCGTTATGGTAAAACGCGACATCATTGACGTTACATGAGATGACTCGTGCCAAATCAGTGATCAGTTATTTTTCTCTCGTATTGAGATCATTTACAAAAGGGAGTGCTGGTATGCCGCATTAAGTGTATTCGACTTTGAACACTCACTTTCATCTGCATCAACGTTTAAATTTAGAACTCGTCACAATTACTCTTCCCGATAATAAATATTCATACTGCGGGAAACGTTGCTCTGACGAAGAAGAATTTAGTTTTGAAAACGAGTGAGTCACTTTATCTTCGAGCGTATTTTCGTGACAGGTTCCAAGCGTTTGGATTTACGAGCAGGTACGAAACTCGCGCTGCTGAACACGATCTCGCAGAGTTCGCAAACTTCGATGGATAATATCTGTATTATCGTATCTTGATAATCGAAGATAATTAAGATGCATGGAAGAATATCAACATAATCACAAACTTCAATCGTCCGCGTCTCACACACTTCATTATGAATAAATATAATCTGTTGGAGATTTAAGGATGCATGATGCGTATTTTATTTATTCTTGCATATTTATACCATACATGTGAGAGATTATTCTACAAATTCTTTCCAAAACGATAGATAGATAGATAAGTAGATAAACAGACGGACTCTTCATCGTCACGGCAGTGCAAGTGGCGAAATTGGTTTGCGTCTACAAAGTTGCTCAATCAATCTCTGTCTCGTTTTTTTATGCTTCCATCGTAATTTTATCGGAACTATGAACGCCGTGGTCGCTACTATTATCAATAAGAATACGACGATATATAGACTCAGTCTCATATTTTCTGTATAATTCCGAAAATATAATTTCCTTTCAAACAGAAAGCACAGATTTAGAAGTGGTAAATTGTTAATTCATCGTTCGGTGGGATTGACAATATTGACTTACAGATTTCCACGTACAATTAAATGGCACTGTCGCACCGTCACGTCGTCCGGCAAATCTTACGAAGCCCGTTGTGTTTAGACAGAACTTTAAGGCAATATTATTTCAGTATGAGGATTGATGTTCCACGAGTGGTCAAAGCTTGACTGGACCAACACTTGACAGCTTCTCTCAAGTCTATCCCTTTCAATCTTACGATTCTCCCACTGTGGTATTAGGCCACGTTTCATGGCGTGATAGATGCATGTTTATGTCACATAGACGTCTGCTCCTCTTTGTCAGGCGTCTTACTCTGTAACAAGCGGATATGCTTGTTTAACCGATTTGGCTTTCGCATCCACTCTCATGCAATGAGAACAAATTGTATGTACATAAATGACATTGACAATGACATGTTCTACCAGTGTTGATTTGTTCATAAAAGAGCGCGAGCGACAGTTGCAGTTTTACGACGCTTATCGCGATGCGTCGTAAAACCGTGGGAATAGGAACCAAGATGTCACCGGTTAACGAAGCTTCTCCTCCACACGCATTACGCACGATCTGCATCGTTTCATAACATTTGCCTTACTTCCTCTAACATAGTTTGCGAAAATCGAGCGCAATTTGCGAACACACTAATTGCATTTTTGCAGTGACAGAGAGCAGCGCGAGATAGAATAGGCTGAAATTCTAAACCCGCATAAATTTCTAATCGTCAAGGTAATCACGAACGCATGTAATATTAAACCTGTCAATATTGAACGTGCCGAATAGCGGCGAATAGTTGCGGTAGACTGACACAACAGTCAGATAGTGACGACCTGATGCACACATTGCGGATTCGTTGCGCGTTACGAACGAATACAGTTTCAAATGCATTCGCGTCCCTTCTCTCTACATATGTGTAGCGCGCGCATAGATACACGCATATATAGAATATATTTCAATCGGCACGAATTCCACGATGAAATAAATAATGGAAACTCGGTCAATAAAATCTTAGGGCGATACCGTATCGTAGGGCCACCTTACAGACGCTCGCGACCCAACGATCCCGCGCGTTCCTACCTATCTACGGAAAAACGTGACGAGTATCATCGACTTTGGAAAACACTTTCGTCCAGGCGCACTGCAGTTTCCCAGCGGCAGCTTCCGCCGGAGCGCGGTAGCGACCCTACGTTACGTCGAGAACGCGCATTCGGCGCGGAAACATCCCCTACTCCTCCGACCGATAGGAATCGACGGGTGAGAAAAGGAGAAATAGGGAGAAAGGAAGAGAGAGAGAGGAGGTGTGCAAAAGGGGGATCGAATACAGTTGTGAGAAAGACAGGGAGGTGAAAGGACGACGGTCGCTATACGTGGCCTGGAACTGGCAGGCGAAGGGGGTGAGCGGTTCCCTCGGGAGCTTGCTCGGCTCCCGCGCGTTACGGCACCGTCTCCACGGCGCGATCTATCGCCCCATTGACCGCCACTCCATTATCAGGATAGTAATGCCGTAACCCCGTATCCGTAACCCTGCCCTACTCGTGTCGCTCTGCGCCTTAGCTTACCTCGGAATTCACCGCGAGGTCGTCCTTTCGCTGCTTTATCGGAATAACCCTTCGTTGCAATCGGCCGGAGGAGATCGTGAGAACAATCGCGCGGAACCTATCGGGAGGACGCGATCCGCGCGCGAAAAACTTACCTCACGCCTCGCGAAGTTCATCCGAGGTTGGTTCTGTGAAAGATCCGTCGCGGCTGCTCGCGCTTGAATCCCCGCTTGAATCAAAAACGCTAAATGCTACGTTGGGTGTTCCGGTGTTCGGATTGTAAAGGCAAACATACTGCGCCGTACTTCATGAATTTTTGATCGAAATACGTGCGTAGTCATGCGCGTATTGTGCACGGTCGCGATAAATATTTAGCGAATTTACTGCCGGCGGCACGGTATTGGTTTTTTCGCCTTTCGTTCGCGACTACGAACGGTTGGGCTTCATTGGGAAGAATAATCACGGTAATATATATAACCGCGCAAACGTTAAAATTAATACCAGCGCGGTGAGATCAGAGGAAATTTCGCTTATCGAATAGATCCACGTTACCGTGCGTCGGATATAACTCAAAGATAAATACGATCTCGTGTACATACAGCGAATGATGCCCATAAAATATAAAGAAGGAAAAAAGAAGATATTTCCTCGAGGTTTTGCGGAAACTGGAGTCGCCGTGTCATGAGTCGTTCACAGGCGCACGTTGCACTTTACGGCTGCGAGGATGCCCGAATTAATTACAGGCCGCGCCTGATCCCGCAGCGAGCTGGAATTTGCTCTGCAGCTATAATTAAATTATACGTGACTACTTTAACAGTTGCAAAGTTAACGGAAACCCTCTCTGCAAACTACGGGGGAAATATGGAAAGAAAATTGCGCCACGTAACACGAGGACTGTAATTTCTGTTCGAACGCACGCAATAGATATTTTGCACCAAGATCTCAATATAACCGCTCCTTTATTTGTCGGCTGTCTCATCGTCTTCGGCGCCTCGGCTAGGGAGAAAAGGTAGCGTTTTCCGCGTAAAAGAAATCACTTCGATTGGTCTCGTTGGCATCGAGATGAGCTTAGCTACGACATGAGTTTGCAAGACACCCGTCTAAATCGTAAGAGTGCGCGCAAACTCACGTCAGAATATGTTTCGACGTTCTTCACGGACAGTACTATTCGTACTCCGATCACGTAGTCCAGGAAATCTCAACAGATAGACGCAAGCCAGAGCATGGACTCTCACCCCCCGAGCAACTCAAATGGGAATACACCTTCGTTCCCGCCGCTGGAAGACGTCCGACAGTTCGACCCTATCGCGAGTGAAGGACCGCGTCAGCGACTTTCGTGATAGGACGCGCGCACCACTCGCGGCATTCCAATTCTCGCATTTAAGCGATATCGCGCAATAACAGCCCGTTTGAATTTACAAGGGATGGCTTTCTCACCTGGCACATTCAAGTCTCTCGACTGTGTGAGATCAGCTAATCAATCTTCGGAAGGAGAATTATTCATCAGTTGATCGTCTCCTCTTTGTGATATACGTCTAAGAAGTGAAATTTCCAACAGCTCTAACCGATTTCATCGTTATTTAAGGCCAATAAATAACGCGAGCTGTTCTCGTGCTTGAAAATCATCGATATTAGCTTGAACCCTTATCGTGGTGAATATATGACTGTCTGAGCCTCATCTCATGAATATATTGAATACTTCGCTTCATATTAGGCCAATAAAACTCGAAGTAGCTGAGTCGCATATAAGAGACCCGGCGGCGATACGGACAATGACGCGCGCGCGATCGTAAGGATTGTCCCCGCGGTTTTTAATTAGACACACGATGAGCAACGCTTTACTTGAACGAATCGCGAAGCGAACGTCTGCTTGTTCGGGTTTATGATTACAATCGATTCCTGGTCCGTTTCTTCGTCTCTCATGCGACCGGAATACGTCGGTGAGGCATTACTCAAAGCAAAACGTGAGCGAGATACAGCTACGGCAACCGTCGGCGATTTATAGCGGGACAAATACAGATGGGGAACTTTTCGAGGCGTAAGACGTCGGAAAAATGCTTTCGGCTTTCGACAGGCTCTCTTTACCGGCCCGTCCTACCTTCTCTCCTGTCCGCCGCATGTAAAGTAATAATGGGAAATCGAGCGAGAATACGTCCGTTCGATTTCTCACGCAAGTCGCTGATACCGTCGTGCCGCGGATTCGAACAGGATAGCGTAAAAATTCCACGGCTTGAGAGAAAGGAAAGCGCTCGCTCGCTTGCTCGTACACGACCGTAACGTAACGTCCGATACGTGGCATTTTGTGTCGAGAAAGTCAGTTAATTCCGCAATATTAAGAATTATCCCTGACGTATCTCTGCGCTGGATGAGAACAGATACGGGCGATTTATTACCTTCTCGCCAACGGAAGCGTTTTACGGGAGGGCAAAAAAGTTTGCGCTAACGATGTTTTCAAAAAATTAAATAAATAAATAAACGTGCTCTTTTACGAGTTAAGCGAAAGCTACTCCAAAGCTTTCCAGTGTGACATAATTAAACTCAGCGCTTAATTCGTTGTTTAATTCGGTTCCGCGACAGATCTTCTTTCCCGCTGTACTTCCGGCCCTGTCGAAATTCGATAAAGCGTAATTTTTAGCATTAACCGCGCACGGATACGCGATTAAATCCTATGCGACTGTAATCTAGCTCGCGAAACAGGAGCGTGCTCGTCCCCACCCATCCGTCTCTAGAAAATTGTGCGACAAATTGAAATGCGCGCTGTCCGATCTCCTTTTTTCGCCCTTATATAATGGTGTATTCGCAGTAATTACTAGAGTGGACCGTAACTCTAACGGGTCGGTGAAATAAATGAAATAGCGGCGTTTATTCGACAATCCGGTGAAAAAGTCTCTCTATGCTTCATTGCGCAATGCAATTGATAATAATTGAGAACAGCGCGCGGTTTCATTCCAACTGATTGTAAACGGTAACTCTCTCACGCCGCTTTCAATTTTTCTTGTTAATGGAAAATAATAAAGTGCAATAACACACACGTATGTATACACACACCTGCATACTGCGCGCACGCTACGCATTCACGTAGACAAGATCCGTAAAACTCCGTGCCATTTGTATTGTGCTGCATCAACGATTAACTTTCACGCTTCCAGTCACTGCATGTTGAAGGTCACTTTGTCTTAAAGGTTTAATTTTGATAAACAGATAAGTTTACTGCGAAATTATCAATTTACGCACGGCTATAAATTATGAATGCGTCGGCATAATAATTTTTTATTTTACCGTATACCGATGGTTGAACATTCGCTTAAAATCCCGCCTGGAAAAGTTGTCTGTCGGTACTGCACCTCCTGTTGATACACCTCAGTCGTCGATAAAAGATGGACAATTATATATTTTTTAAATGAAAATTAATAGTGATTGTAGTTTAAATTCTACGCTCACATGTCATTGCGATCATCATTTTTGAAGAATTAGTAATATTGTTTACATTTGCGGGGCAGTTTCTCACTTCATCTTCAGATGATAAATGTGAACTGTGTCGGTATGTATCCGTAACTCATTTGGGATAAATAATTATCTGCAAATGGATACGTCGAACATGTTACAAGATCTTTATATTTTGTTGCATGATGCAAATTTATTTAACATTTATTCTTTTACTTTTGCTTCTTTCTTGGATGACGCGTTACATGCGCACGCTCATAACATATAAAATACTCGGAAACAAGTAAATTATAAATAATTAAAAAAATTTTTAATTAAATTATAATTTAAAATATACGCGTAAGAGCGTTTCTAATAATATATATTAACCTTCGCAATACGAGTTTTACATATACTTTATTATGTAATGCAATAAAAAAAAATGTTGCGTGTACACAATAGTATTACTAAAATTTCAACTTATCGATATAGCGATTTCGGCGTATATGAATTATTGCTCAAAAGGACCTTCAATGTTGTTTTATATACTCATTAACATAATATTAATATTAATGCCATCGGCTTCTTGGCTTCCTACATATTTATAAAGCCCCAATTATCTCACACACGAAGTAAATATATGTTATTACTGACTATCAATAAAAATAATTGCTTTATTAACATGACTAATGACGAGTTTACATTCATAATATATTCATTGCTGACGCGATGGTTGCACTCTCGCTGCGAAATCGCATTTAATGAGCCTGATATGTTGCAAATTGTAAATAACATTCCTTCGTCGTTTTTTCGAGATTACTCGTGGAAAAATACAACGAAGAATATTCGCATTGTTTAACAGATGCGATTAGTTTTCTTTTCTCTCAATATATAAATTTTCAATCTTGAATTTCTCGGTAACTGGCCGAGTGCAAATTTGCTGAAATACGTTTAATTTCAATCGAACGACGCGAATTTTTTTTGTTTACTCGCGGTCCTAAAAAAATTCGATCAGTCAAGACATTTATTTCTTTATTTAACCGCTTGCAACTATATATTCAGAGAATATATATATATATATAAAACAGCCAGTGTACATACACGCAGGTAGAGATACGCAACTCGTGCTCGCATTGAATTTAATGATAGTGCGTCGAGGTGAGCGCTCGCTTGTTCTCCGCCGGGTCGCACTTACACGCCGTGCATCACATAAATTACGGAGGACATCCGTGCCATTTACAAAGCCGAGCCTTGATGAGTCAAATCGCCTGATTACCATATGTTTACCGAGCGCGGTTTCATAGTCCCGTGTATGTACGATCAACGATTCTCTCGCGGCGCAGTAATATGGGTTAAATTATACGCTCGTAAATCATTCCATCGAGCGCGAAAGAAAAGAAAATCGCTCGCGACTTTTAAGTTGCGGAATCATTTGTCTGCATACAATCCGCGAAACCGCTATAATAATCGCACGACAGGCGCGAAAGCTTTGCGCGAACACAATTATTGCGCATTTACAGCCACCTCATTCAACGTTGCTCCGCTGAGAAATATGAATAATCAATCTTGCTTATTACGGATCGTGTCGTCTTCGTTATCACGAGGATTCCCATTATTATATTAACGCGATATAAATTAATAGTATCGCACTGTGTAAAGATACATAGATAAGAAAGGTCGCCTCGTATGGTTTCTCTTCAATCTTCTTGGAAATCTTTTTGCTCGGCGCGAAGTGAGGCTAATTAAGACGAAGCGTACATAACAATAACGGCAACTGCGGCAGCTACTGCTACCTAACAAATTACGTTTTTTCTTTACGCATCATGCTATCTTCACCAGTTAGTCAGCTTGAATAATATATTACAGTCATTAGTAACGTCTAGTAGTTTACGGTTGCATAAATAAATATGTGTCAAGGAGTGATTACGAGTAATATAGAGGCCGTATCTATTTCTCTCGCCGGGAATCTTACTTTCACAATTCTTGCGGCGAAAGATAACCGAATTGTTCAGCGGTCGACGAAAATACATATTTAGAAAAAAAAAAACGGATGAAAAGAATACTAATCGTTACGGAACGAGAAACACGTCTTAATGAAAAAGATAGAATCTCAACACGAAATACCGAACGCCTACGGGATCCGTTAATTAATGCCGGGCATTAATAACAATAAAGTTTGCCGCAACGGGAACTATTGGGCAAATTTAATTTTTTACGCCGCGCTGCATCGCCGGGTCCACCCGGGTAATTTATAAAATCTGTGCGGGGGACCCCCTCGGCTCCTTTTCACAAGTTGAAACGACGCCGGCCAGAGCCCCCCCGAGGGCTTCGGGCTTTATAATTAGGCAACGAAACGAATTGCGCCTGACGTCCATATCGACTACCTAACTCAAACCTGACTAACGAGCTTTCCACTCATTTCTATACACACGCGCGCGCACCTATCGGCCGCTAATAAATCTTCCAACCATATCTTCGTCATTATCGGCAAACGCTTTACGTGAATGGAACCACGTGATCCCTCCTAGCGCACGTTCGTTAGCGTCAGCGCCGTGATTTATTTCGCAACGGGTCGCTGAAATCGTACGAAACGATAATACGCACACCGGCGCGGCGTTGCTATTAGAATTATTGAAACGTTTCTGTCGATACCTTATTCCGCGTCGCGCGCGTAATTTATACGCCGCGTTAATTCGAATTGTCTTGCGAAATCGGGCGATTAATTTGTCGCGTTTAAACAAATATCGTCCGACCCTGTATCGAGAGGAGGGGTTCATCATCTTTCGCAAGCACCTTCGAATCGTCGCGACTCCGCTCTCGCCGAAAACGAACGGCCGTCGCAACTTCTGCCGACAACTTAGCGGATACTAAGTACCCGGGATATAATCGTTAAACCGGCACACCCGCGCGAGAGAGCCAACGGCAGTCGCGCCAACCGATGAAATAAATTCCCGATATAACGTTTCATCGATAAATTAATTGACCGGGCCTCCGACGATCTCTAGCGAGCCGTGCAAGAGTTGGCACACGGAGAAAGAGCCGGTGGAATGGGCGAACTGTGGAATTATTATTTGCGAAAGGCGCCCGCCGTACCGTCGGCAAAACGCCGCAAAGCGGGGAGAGTTGTTACTGACAGCAAACATGGCCGCCAACCTCGTGGGCCCTCAGGCCAGCTTAATAACTTCTCTCTTACCGGGGCAGTGCAGCACCTTTTTGCGATTCGCCGGAGCATTATTAATCGCTTGATGTGGATTTCAAACTTATTACCGCGGCTGACGTGACGGACATGGCCTG
>NW_014554836.1:242805-392490 GCF_001313825.1 Dinoponera quadriceps | reverse complement strand
CCCCCGCCCTCTTCACTCTCTCGTCGCCGTTATATCCATTTGATGTTCGAGCCAGGTGCTCCTCGTCTCTTCGGCTGACTTGCTCGCGGTTAATTTCGCTCGCCGGCTCCGAAATGCCCAGTCAATTGACAAAGATCGCGTTATTACATCGTATAGACCGGTCGAGCGGCCAATTAACGCTGGCTTATCATTCGCTTGTCCTCTTTTGCCGGGCTGTTGCTTTGCAGTAAATTATCAAAGTAATCCCGGACACATCGTTATCGTTCTCCCACTTGCTTTGTGATCGCGCGTTACAGCGTATCGTTTGCAACGGATTATCTGAAATTTCATATAAACATGACGTCGCTCTGTGACAAACAGCGATTGCGGAAATTTAGAAAGCACTTTTTATTACGACACGACATCGCGGAATATCGCTTCACTCCGTGGCGTTTGATTACAACGTAATTATGAGCGCGTGACATAATTGAGGACCTTCGTTCGGAAAATGTCTAGCGGACGCGATTTTAACACAAAGTGCTGATAACGATCGGAACACTCATTTTCTGCATCCAAAATTTATCGACAGACTACATACGAGCGATTCCCGCTCGACCTTACAGATGGCAGCACACTCCCAGATATCCTTGGGTATTTCCCTGCACTTTCTAAAGCAGCGATCTAACGATCTCGTGGTTCTTTCTGCTTTTTCCTCCTCTCCACCAAGAGTGACATATATGTGTCTGCTTTATTTTAAGCCCAGACGGAGTGCGCAAGTTCGCCCAGCTATATAAAGGACACGTTTTTCTTTTTTTCATGAGAAATAACAGCAAGGTCGATATTTTGATCTGAAATTCAAGATTGACAAAGCTTGCCGAAACTTCTCCCTTCTCGCTAAAGCGGAGCGATAACGCTCCGAGGTTAAGGAACAGGCGCAGGATTAATAATGGGAAATCAAGCGTCTTCCCTTACCTTCGGGCGAGTCAGAAAGACGAATCAGTAGGCTAAATAGAGCTGCCAGGATAAGGCAGGAGTCAGACAACTAAGCCCTGGGATGCCGGAAAGAGGGGCGGCAAGGGGGGGACCCGGGGGGGGGTGCTCCCAGGAGACGCGTTCGTAGCAAACGCCCACGAACGGTGACAGTCGGCGAAGATTTACGACGCTATAAAATATCATTTGTATTTGATGTCAGAGCGAGGGCTTGATTAATGCACTGCCGGGCGCACAATGAATAACTGACGTGTTGTTATAGTAACATCAATCTGAAAGAAGCACGGGGTGAGAGCCGGTACCTCGTTGATAAATTGTGTAGATTGGAGTCGCTGTTGCTGAGATACGATCGGCGAGCCTTCTACGATTCAATCATTAATGCCGTTTCACTCTCCCGTGTGGCGGGAATCGTCCATAACTCCCGGCGTGTTTGTCTTTCGCGAGCTATCGGCACACTACGATAATTCTTCGTTTTTCGCTAAAAGCAAACGAATAACGTGTTTTATTGACCAATGCATTCCACCGGCAATCGGGACTCGCTGTACGCGAAAATTGGAAACAAACAGCCATTTCCATATTCGACGAAAATCAAGGCTCGAAAAGGAGAGTCAGCAGTGACAGTCGGGGAAATTTCACGGCCTCTTTTCTTTTTGCACTCGAGATATTCAGGCGAACGTTTCCGAAGCGAGGATAAATGACGAGCCCGTCTTCAGAAATGTTATCGGTCACGTGAACAACGCAAAAGTGTCGCGAAGTTTATGGCGAGGAACTGCGCTCGGTCGACCCCTTATAACACAATCATTAATCACTTACCAACAATGATTTTATTCGCGGCGAGCGGTCCGAGCGTAACGTACCGTGACGCACCCCGAACAGCGGGGACGATACATCACCGCGATACGTAATATCGTCCTCGGCTTTACAAAGGAGGCGAAGAGAACAGAAGAGCGCCGCCGTTGTTGTGTCGCGCTATTTCGAACCTGTCAAAACTCACGTGGTTGAAGATGTAAAATGAAATCCCGGGTGTGAGGATTATTTATTCCCAGAATTTCATCGTTTTGCGCGGCCAAATTTGCGAAATGTCGATCCATTCGCGCGGCGACGATCGAAACGAGATCGACAGATGCAGGGAAGGCGGTAGAGATTACTATACGAGCTGATTATGCTCGTAAATATTTCACCGAGGGATGATTCGAGCAGCGGGACGAGAAGGCACTCGCGCTAGGGACAGCAACGGAAAATGGTGGTGCGAGAGGCTGTGGAGGGGAGACAGGGATTTACGCGTGCGAGCCTGAACGCCCTTTATACGTCGTCGACGCTATAATATATGACACCTATAGATCACAATTACGTGTAATGGCGCTCACTCTTGTATTCATGGCGATATTATTTCTGGTTGCCTTCCACGCTCGTCGTCGGCTCACCCCTCTTCTCCCTTCCAGCCCTCATCGCTGGTTGTTCCTGGGAGACTTCGGTCCGTATGCTAAGCAGGCGGTAATTCTAGTTTGATTTACTTCTCCGGTCACCCCCTCTCGCCCGAAACTCTGCGGCGGACGCGACTTCCAACCCCGCCGGGAAAGTGATTACGCCGGATCGGGCGATAAGTCCTTTATGGTTTTTGGCCGAGTCGCGCATTGGCGTAGCACGGTTCGCCATTATTGAGACGTTTGCATTTCTCGTCGTTGGTGTGTGTCGTTTTTCTCCTTGTTTCTTCGGGAAATCGTTCTTTTCGAAACATTCGGTCGCATAAGAGGATCAAAGTTCAGTCTTTTAAATACGCGCCTGATCCTATTCCCTCCTCGTTTTTATTCAGCTCCCATTAGTTATTAAGAGAACTTAAAAATTCTACCACAAAACTGTGCTTATATATCTATTATGGCGGTGAGAAGAATATATAATTAAGTAACCGCAAGTTTTCTTAAACTGGTCTTAGCGCGAACAGATGACATAAATTGATTAGTTTAAGTGCATAATGTAGGTAACGTAAAATTATACATGAATTACGTACTCATAAAGGGATCATATTAACATAGCCACAAGAGTATTTCTGCCAGGGCGGAGAATGTCGATATTCTACTCGGAGACTTCGAAGACTCGACGCGACGTGACGCCTTAAATTAAGGAAACGAGAAGCGGCAGAATTTATACGGCTGTCATCTTGCTCCGCGGCTGTTCCTAGATATATCTTGTACATCAAGCGGGCTCGTTAAGTAATTAGTTCGAGCAGTGTCAGCGGAATCATGGGATATAATCAAAAGTTAGAAACGCGAACGATTAATTATTACCTTACGCCGGCTCAAGTCGGAAATGTCAGTTCCTGGCCGCCTCGGATTCGCCAGAGGCACCTATACTAACTGCGAATGCGTTGTCATAACGAGACGTCATTATAGACTATCCATTACACGCGACGGATGTTCACTGAACGTTATGACACTCAATGAATATTCACGCCCCGTTATATAGCCTTTTATAAATGGTCGCGACGGATGACGTAAGCGAAACCGTATTTAAGCGATATGGTTTGTGACCACGTCACAAAAATGGGTTCGATTTGATAGGCCCGAAGATACTAACATCTCCGTAATAGTTGTGTGACACGCTACGACTGTGTATACTCAGGTCAGCGTGTTAACATTACATTTTAACATTTATTAAGCTTCGAGTTTTTACAACTGTTCGATTGCGTCGACATATTCACGTGTCATGACTGTTGATTATTCGAGTCACACAAGTTGCTATTTCCTTGAAGAATATCGTTTGTTTGAAATATTTGCCGTGACAATCGAATTATACCATCGTCTTCGATCCGTGTTTCTCCTCCTGTCTCTTTCATTTAAATGAACTTTAAAATAACCGTTACCGAGTATAAATTTAGACCGCGTTAATTATTCGGTCTTAGAGTTCATTCTACTTTTAAACCATATACGGGGCCACCTTTTCATCATTCTGACTTAGGAAGCATTCAGAAAACACTGTGTATTCAGTGAATGCTCACTGCTACCGGGGTGTTCTTGTGAGTCTATCAGAGATCTAAAAGTGTATTCAGTACACAGGCAATAATTACTGATCGCTTCGTTCCGCTGAACTCAGCCTTACGTAACATTTACAAGAGACGCATTCGAATTCACGTTCGCATTTTGAAAATTTGCATCACAGCACTCGTTCGCTTATCCGGCAAATCTTGGCCAATCTCGGTTCTTTCACTGAATATTCCATTAAACCAAAATCGTCTCGCGCGAATTTTTCCCCTACGGACTATGTAATATAATATAATCCGACAGTGCGTGTCGCCTTGTGCCCGTCGGCGTCAACGTCGGCACATGTACGAATAATAACGTGTACATACACACTTATACGATGCGGAGAGATAACTATTGTTCCAAACCCGGAGAGTAATGTCCCATTGTGAATCGGTTACAATGACATATCGCCTGTCATCAGCGAAACGACGGCAAGTTTATTCTATCCCGGGCGTGTTTAATGACCATGTCGAAAGAAGTGAGAGTAAAAATATTCACGGTTTTAGTCCGTTGCACGAGGCATTGTGTCACGATGTGTGTGTGTGTGTGTGCGCGCGTTAAACAAAGTTTCGCTTTGACTGCGGCGTGAAATTGACTCGTTCGACTTAAGAGTCTTTGGGTGTCGCGCGCGCGCGTTCACAATGCCAATTATAAAATGAGTATTCATGAGTTGCAATTTCCTTTAATTATCGCGACGCATAATGCGTTCCGCGTCTGTCGGCCGAACGTGGCAGAACGTAACGCGGGCACCCGGCTATTATACGTATACCTATGTTTTATACGTTTAGCAATACGTGCGGGCGCACAAACGAATCACTCACGTTTCCTGTAAATTGCGGATTCATGGTTTATCGGTGTACGGCCGAAACGTTTTACTGCCCGGCGATGCGCGATAACGCCGCGCTGACAGCGGAATGTCCCCGGCCAAAATGAATCCAACGAGTACACGCGAGACGCATATGCGGGAAACGTATTCCCTCGTGTTTTGTTTTTCGCGGGCGTGCCTGGAATATCGAATCTGTTCAGTGACGTAGGACGACGTAGAAACGTTGGGCAAAGAATTCCCGTGGAAACGTTTCTATTTTCAAATTTTACACGACATCTTTCTTTTCGTTTCAACCGTCGTACAGTGTTCGAGATCTATTTTTGTCTCGTGAAAAACGCTATCCGATTACTGCCGCATCCGAGATGCCGCTCCAGTTAAAACTTTTTCACACGATGTTATATTTTGAACGGTAAAAACATAGCGGTGCTACTAGAAAAGAGTTGTATAGATCTTGCTATTCATAGAAAGTTGCAATTCAACTTGAAAGCGGCAATAAATATCTGCTCCGGCACTGGGCAGAATATAAATCATGATTTCGCTTTTAAGGGGATCTCGGAGATGTCTGTTTTACCGGTATTTTCTTGGTCGCGGCATGCTCGTTTTTGACTGGACGGAATCATAAATCCTTTCGCGCAATTACAATAGACGCGTTAATAGAGACGGGATTGCTTGACTTCAGAATACCGAGAACACAAAGAGAAGAGAAGACTTTTTTTTATTCCTTGTCACTTGCTCATAACTTCAATGTGTCGTCCAGAGCTGTAATCCGAAAACAACGTATGCTTTAGATTAAGAACAAGAAAAAGGGAGAAGAATCGCAACCATAAAACACCGGATTGTCACTTCCGTCGCTCTTGGCGGCGAGAAACCGCACGAACGAAATGAAACCTCGGGTGCGATAACGCCGGCGGGGGTAAATCACGGTAAATATGATACTGCGGTAAACAGCAAAGGCGGTAAACCGGCAAAGGAAATACGAGGAAAAGGGTAGGACGAGAAAAAAGAAAAAGAGTATGCAGGGGCGCACGGAGAAGAAACGGTCTTGGATAACGCTCGTTTTTAATCCTTTTATTCGATCTACCTAGCGCGTTTTGTACTCCTCTTTTGACCGACAACTTATTCACCGGCGAGTAATTGATTCAGCCTGCTCGATGGCCCAAGATTCTCAGTTCTTCGAGGTTACGTACAAACGACGCACGTTCCCTCAGATTTTCCGGTCGAGCGGGTGCGGCTATCACAGGTGACAATTGATTGACCAATAGTTTTTAAGCGTCGAATGCATCAGACGCGTAATTTTTTCGACATTTTCCTCACACACGTGATGGAGGGGGAGCAACGAAGGGACGTTTTAGGTGGCGTCGCGCACCTCATGAGACTTCGATTGCATCAAGGTGAACATCGTCGATTTCGAAACCTCATCTTCGTATCGCAGCTGTTCCAAATTCGACATTCTTGAATTCTTGCATCCTTACATAGTTATTGGCTTAGACTGAAAGGTCTTTCTGCTCTGCTTGACAAATTTATACAAATCTAATAGAGCATGTCTACTCGAAATCGATAACGTTGGAAATGTATTGTTACCGATATTTTAGTTCGGTGTGGACAGAAATAAAGAGAGAGAGAGAGAGAAATGAATTTGCTTTTCTGGCGATACTCCCTCCAGGATCCTCTCAAACGAAATTTACTTCATTCCGTTTGATTCGCACGTAATGCTCGTTAATTTAATTTCCAATTAAGCGTATACTGGTTTCATTAAGGGCGTAACGTGACTCATTAAATGTGATTGCATGGCATTTATCCGCACAGTATTGACAAATATTTGTTATATCTGCAAAGTGTTCAGGAAAGCAGCGGTATTGCACGCGCAATTTGGTCAAAGATGCAAAATTTTCTCTTCTTTAAAAAAATCGGTACGAAGAACAGAAATTGTCGCAGGATATATATATATAATTTTATTTATCGACGGACACTAGCGAGTAAAACAAAGAATTGTCAGGTGAGATCGCCCCCCCCCCCTCCTTCGCCCTCCGACAATTCTTATTCAAAAAGGATATTTCGTACGGGGAAACCCATCAAGCTTCGTTGCGCGAGTATATATCTAACAGCGCGAATCCTCGTTGGAAGATAAATGAGCCAATCTGTTAAACCCAGGCTCGAGATACGCACGCTCTTGCGTGGCAATTATATACGTTTCCTGAGGTCCAAATTTATTATGTACTAAAACACCGTTATTGTTGCAAGAAGGCGGCCGTTGAGTAGAAAAAGCTGCCGTTATTAATTCGCATTAGTTTAATAGGTACCAGAGAGGCCGCGGGACGAGGAAGGTGCGGTACGGGAGGGGGGAATAAGGTCACGCCAGAAAGTGAGTAATGAAGGCGGTTTATCTCCGAGGAGTAACTAGCGGTGTTCGTGTAATGGGGGCATTCATCAACGCGATCTCACATCGCCTTTCCGTTCGCGTTTCAGAGTCTCATGACGATTTGCGCTACGTACGGACGGTGAGAAACGGAGCTGAAACGATTTCTTTCTGCACGCGCTCCTGGAAAACCCTCGTTGCCACTTTGCCGCGCAAGATTAATGCCGGCGAAGTGGTGTTTTCGGCGCCATTAATTTTTCTCTCCCCATTTATCAGTTTTAATTCCGGGAGGCTGGCCTCCGGCATATGACGAATAGGATTAGCGCAATTGAAATTAAAACCGTATTCCTGTATCACGTCGCAATTTGTCGTCACTGCGCATCATTTTGCTTCGATGTATTGTCATCCGCTCTCGTAAAAACAATATGTAAAATCGAATTCGAAAGTACCGAAGAAGTAATTGCCGCTCTCCTCTCGATCGATGCGCAATACAGCTCGTTTCGTGCCACGAGTAGTTGTCCGTCAACCTCGAAGGTTATGTATTTTGTCAGTTGAAAGTTACGTTTCAAAATGATCTGAAATAGATGGAAAAGTATTGAAATTCAGTAAAAATATGCCAAGAGACGGAGGGAAGACGTTAAAATCGTATTAATCAAACATACGTATTCTTTTAATTACCATGTTCTTATTCAAACATGACAGCAAGGATTAATGATACTTGTCGAGTTTTTACACAATGCGTAGAAAAAGTATCGATTTGTGTCAATGTGTAATATCGACGTCACGCACCATTAAGTCTTGACTGTATTACAGAACGTCGCTTCGGCGCGTTCATTACTTGCTTAACGAGGAAACGATCGCGCGGCCGCAAAAATGCATTCTCGCGTCCTCCCGAGCGCGATTGACATTGGCAGCCCCGGGTTTCTGCGGCGCATCAACGCCACCACACGACAAGCGACAGAAACAACAAGCAGCACAATATATATCCGCGGAACACGCAATGAGCGCAGCGGGCAGCCATATTATTACCGTCTTTTCGCAGTCCGCGCCTCTGTAATTATGATTTTATTTTTATGGACATAAATTATACGGGCCGCCTAGCTGTGTCATTATATGGCATTTTAATTCAAGGCTGTAGACATAATGGTAACCTGCGCCACACGGACTCACTGCTCACCTGCCCGTAGGTGCGGGAAGGCCGGCAGGATGGTGGGGAGAGCTGGTGGACTTTGCCTCTTGCGGTTCTCGCTCTCACACCGCCGCCGCCGTTCGTTTTTTGCCGCTTCTTTAGCGCACTTGGACTTCTGCGCTCGGTAACACATCTGATATTGTTTCATTTTACGCCGAGTCGTGTATTGCAAAATAATGACGCACGCACACGCATTCGTTGCAAAGTGGCCGACCAGTTAATAACTACAAAGTTAGAACGCTTGCTCGCGCGATTACGCGGCTAAGAAAGTACATCGCCGCCGTTTTCTTTCGCTCGCGTATTCATCGCGTACTCTGCAATTATGTAAGAGTGCTCGACAACGATTTCACAATTACGAAACGCCATGATTTTAACGTACATTTCTCGTTAATCCAGCCGCCTTTTTCGTTTGTGTAACGACCTTGCCGAGTGGCGTTGAAGAAGGCAACTTTGTCTCACCTGAGTTATCACGCGCATATTTGTGGCGGAAAAGAAAGAAAGCAACACTCGAGGAAGTGAAGAAATCAAGATCTGGATAGTTTTTTGCCGTTACTCTCTCGTTAAAGGACAGGTTAACAGCGACGGTATTCGCCTATTATTCGATATTACGCTATATTATTTCACGAGGATAATTTTTGCTACATGCAGCGAGTATTCCTTGTCCTTAAACGACAGCAGCACCTCCGGCTACGCTCCTCGTCGTCCTCGTCGATAAGCCATAACCGTGTACAGTCCTGTGTATTTAGCACCGTGCACGTGAGTGATATTCGTCAAACGGCGACGAACGGCCTATAATTTAACCGCAATTTCACAAACGCGGTGTGCGCGCTCCGGGGACCTGACGATTGCGCCGAATAATTACGTAGCGAGCTGTTGTTACGTCGTTACGACCGTCGGAATTACACTTAATTTGTAGTCATAAGCATACCTTACCGCGCGTTTGCTTTTGACAATAATTCGCATTTTCTCGGAACTGTCGCTACTATTCGTAACAAAAGACGGCGCGCGGTAATTTCCGAGATCGTGACTCGACTGTGCACGTCAAAATATTTTCTGGTTCGCTTACCGCTGACGCGGTAAATACCGCCTATTATCGTCTAGCATGTGCCGCTCTCTTTCTCAGGCGCTTATGCGATATTCCTAATGCATACACTCTGTGCCATTTCTACGGGGTTATTCGTGGAAGAGCGCGCTAACAAGTTTCAACGCGAAAAGGTAGAGGAACTTTGGTCTAGCTGACACGTTATTCTTTTAATTGGAACAGAACGTAATGGCCATCGCGTTGAAAATGACATCGCGCGGAGCCCGTCACCGGCAGTGTGACAAAAGACAGGGCAAAATCGGAAGCTCGCCGGCTTTTTGCCGATGAATGGTATGAGGATCAACACGCACGGTAGCCGGTAATACTTGATGTTACGAACGCACGGCAGAGTGGCAAGCTGTCAGCCCGCCGCCGCGCTGTCAGTCTCCTGTCTGGTTGCTGTCTGTCTGTCATTCACTCACTCAACCCACTCATTCGCCCGTCCCATCTCTCCCCGACTTTTTCGGTTCTCCGTCTCTCCGCGTCCACCCTTTTCTCGCTCCTCTCTCCCTCTCTCTATCTGTCTTTTTTTTCGTGACGGCCGTTCAAACTCGTTGGCCCCGTTACAGCGACGGACGTGCGCATCTGCCTGCAAAAATATTTTTTCGCTCCGCGATACCTACCGCGCGCGACGTCCGTCGAAATTCATGCCAGATGTAGCTCCTCCGAAAGAAATCTCCGACCGATATCACGAGAGACGTATTAAGTAGGCGATACTAATCTGGTTAGAGACACGGATCAATGGGAACGCGAACATGTGTGTTTGCGAGCGGCGGCTCCTCTGAGAAATCGCAGCAGGCACTGTTTGAAGTGTCTTTACCACGAACGAATTTGCCTCGCTAAAGAGATGATTTCAATGTACGGTATCGGAGATATTTATCGGATACGCTTTAACGTGTGTTCCAAGAAGACGCGAGGTCTCTCTCTACAATGGCGCCAGTGCTTCCCCAAAGTGGGTCATTCGAAAAATCGCGTTTGGCACGAAACGACTGAGAGTCCATTAACATGGCAAATGACATAATATCGGTCGTAAAGCAAAGAAGGCGCGACGCCCGGGACAATGAACAAGCTTATCCGCGTTCCTGTAAAATATTCTCTGTGTGCCGCGTGTCCGCGCAACCGTAAAACGCGAACATCCGTTTAATGATAAATTAGAGCCAACGCGACACCGGAGACCGAACGAATATTTCCACGCCCGGCCGCGTGTACGCTGTTTCTATTTTTCTTTTTTTTTTTCTTTTTTTATCGCGACACACAGTACCGAACGATTTAACTCGCAGTTGTTTGCATATCCGGTTTATGTTTCAATCTAGTTCCATCAATATGAATAAACACCGGTACACGAGGTAGCACGGCGCGGCATTAATATGTATTGGCAATAAATCGATATCGATAATTAAAATCTGTGCCCGGCTAGCTAGGGGTCCTTGGGAACGCGCGCGGGCACGTTTATATAAAAGTTCAATTTGTTACATGTAACTGCATGAGATGACTATAAATATTGCGTTACCCTTTTTAACCGGGATCGTAAATCCGCGTGATTTATGCACTGGCCGTCTGAGAGAGCCAAAGGGGTCGAGATGGCATGCCGGTGACTGCGCGCCGCGGCAGGATTTCCACTTCTTTCACGCGGAAACTAAATTTCTGCCGCCCCACTTTATCATTGTTTCGATCGTTTCGGATCTACGGGCGATTTTAATCTCGTTGAAATGCACACAGGAAATTCTTCTTTCCTCCGCTGCTGCTTTCGCGCCTCTCTTATTCGTCGGTGGCGCGATATTTTCGCCGTGATAAATACCGGTTACTCGCACAATACGTACTAATTGTATATTTTCTTACCTTATCGCGTTATTCCTTCGTATATCTGTTTATTGAGAAACACAATCCACTTAAAACGTTACGCTCGCAGATATCAGTTCGCCGTGAAAACAAGGTTAAAGCCCGAATCGTTCGGCCTCTGTGCGGCGAAGAATTGTAACATGTGTTAAAGATTCAAATAAATATATTCGCGCTGAAAACTTACGCATGCCACTTTAATCACTTTTGATTTGTGCGGTTCACGTAACTAGATTTCGATTCGTTCGTCCGAATTGCCGGGCACAGCGCACTTTTGACGTACGAGCGTTACGCGACGGGCGTGTAACTCACCTTTTTCATCACACTTCCATATGTTCTAAACCCTGAAGATTGCCCAGAGTGTTTCATCCGTCCATTTATTGCGCCCTGGACAACCTGCACCATTCCGACGACAACAATTTTCTACAAATGTGTATCTGAAAGGCGCACGTGTGAGAAATTGCGTTGAGAAAGACGTTGTGATAACTGTTGACAAATGCCGCAAAGAAAGGAGGAACAGAAACTCGCGCCGACTAATGACGCCATCCATTTCCTTTTATACCTCGTGTGACGTTACAAAGCATCAGCCATCCTTCCTTTGACGCGTATTCACGCGTTAAAAGTGTCCACCTTGAGAGGCATCCTTCCCCCCCCCCCTGCTATCTCGTGCGTTTCGTCCATTGTGTGTGCAAACGCGTCACGGGAGTGTGTGAAGACAACCGATATCAAACTAGCATATCGGACATGGAATCCAAGAGAGTTCCCAGGGAGGAGGAGGAACGAAAAGCTAATGGCCCGTCGGGTTTCAGAGCGTTATTATTACTTTGGCTGATGACCTCCCTTTGCTTTGAGTATTTACCACCTATTTATCACCGACGATTCGTAGAAAAAAGAAGACTATCGCGCCGCACATGGTACACAGGCAGCGAATAATGTGTAAATTGTACGCGAGCTTAATGCCCGCACCAAGCACGAGTAAAGGGAATAATGAAGATCCACAGATACTTGGCGATAAACGTGAAAGTACGCGAAGGCGGCAATTAAATTTCCACCGCGAGAGAATAATTCAAACGATGACTCGGGAAATTCAATTTCTAATGCATCCTATATATGCAGTGGCACGAAGGTAAAGAGAAAAATGCACGGGAAGAAATCTGATATTAGATAACGTGCACGAAGGTACCGTAAGACAACATACTTGACAAGTTAAAAGGAAAAGGCAGAAGAGTGCGCGCGGAAAACTGCTCATACATTTTAATATTCCACGACCCTTTGCTGCGGGTGGATAAAGGAATTATTTGATCTACGCGGGCAAGAAAGAGGGCAAGAAGAATCCGAGAGGAAAGGAAAAGACTCGGCTTCAACAAATGTGAAGCAACAGACATTTGACAACGTGGCTCTATGAATAATTGAAGACGAGACGATAGGGGGGTAAAATTACACCGTGTCTTACAGCGTGTTTACGAGCAATCGGAAGCAGACGAATTCAAACGAAGGCTCATCGATTGTTCGAAACTTGCCGGGGTGAGGGGGGGGGGNGGGGGGGGGGGGGGGGGGCCGCACCACTTTCGGCGGTGGCGAGTAAATCGCGACGTATCATCGTCTCCGCAACAGAGCGTGAAAGGGGCTTTACCGAATCTCTGGCAAAATTCCCAGAAAAGTCTCGAGGAAAAAGGCTCGCGGTGGTAGGAGGACGCGAGCCGAGGAGTGAAGTGAACGAACCGAGGCAAAGGAGGGAAGATGACTGCTCGGTTGAGTAATGGATCAATTTATTTGCTGGCTGTAGGTACCTACCGGGGGTAGTAGATACGTATATAGGCGGCATATAACAGGGCAGAGAAATGGCTACGTTGGATCTCCCCGGGTGTCGAGTAGAAAGATGTGCTGCGGGATGCGGGCCGCCAGGAGACGATTTCGCTATCCCCCTCCGGCTTACCGTTCTCGCCCTCTCCGACTACCAAGCTGCTTCTTCTTCTTTCTGCTCTCTCTTCGGCGACGGTGGCGACGGCAGCGGCGGCGGCTGCACGATCCTCCGCAGCCTCTTCCGCGGAGAAGATCGTATTTATTTCCACGGTGGTGAGAATGGATGGCGTTCCGGTGATCTATGTCCCGGCGCAGACACATCTCATTTACTCTACGAAGCATAATTCCTTAACACTTTTTCGGGGAAAAGTGCTCGTATATCTTGGTTACGCCAGCAAGTCGCGCGAATTCCACGCTTGGCACGCTTGTATGAGCAATTTACCCCGCGCACGCTTTCACCCATATTTCACATTCTATCCTTCCTCGGACGGCTGTATTCCGTTTGATTCCGATTTCGTTAGCGGCTTGGCGGATCGTGACCTTTTCCGCGAGGATTCAATTTCTGTTCTTCTCCCCCACCCTCCTCCTCCTCCTTCTTATATTCTTCTTCGGCGAGTAATTCAAAGTACTTTCGTAACAGTGCATAATGCCGATTCGAATTGTACTTTATGCACCGTCGCAAGATTATTCATCGATCGATTATGCGCACGCTTTAACATCCGTTAACTACTTCGGAGGCAGACCACGGAACGAATTACCCGCGACGATTCGGCGATTGGATATCGAATTAGAAGGTTGTGGATTGGCCGCCGCCGACTATTTATGTTGCGCCCCAAGTACCCGTATCACGATCATTAATAAATAACGGCATTATGCAAATGAGCAATTTGTCTCCGAGCATCGCGGAGGCGCACGGCTGCGCGCCGTGGTCATTTTAAATATCAAATGAAAGTACAGACGCGCGATGCACGGCAATTTATTTTCGTGCGCACTGTCAGACCGCGGTAAAGCAGCGGCTCGCATTTATAATGAGAAGATTAATGATGCGTCACGGAGTGTCCATATGAGAGTGCACGCCTGTATGAGTGCAATGATGGCCGGCCATTAATTTATTGCGCGTCGCGACACGACGGGGCTGGGGCGCGCGTCGACGAGTTTTTCATGTTGATATCATTCTTGCTTTATCTACATATCCTGTATGGGGCTTTGTCAGTGGTGTAAATAGAGATGTAAAATCATTCAACAAGCGCGGATTACACCCGATGACTCCGTATATCAACAGGATACAGCAGCGTTTCCGGCGTTCCCATGTCGGTGCCTTTCGCTTAATTACTATACGAACTCTGCTCCCGATTCTTCTTCTGCACATACATATGTATGCACGTGTGTCAACGCGTGAATATAATGTTACGAAGCGTGATTGGAGAAAAAGGGATGGATACATTTTGTTCGTTAGATCAAATGATTAAATGGAAAATCGGGAGTTTTAATGAAACGAAGCGACGATAAAAAAAAAAGATAGATCAGAGTAAAGAGATATCGGAGTATATATATATTTTTTTAATTTAATGTGTGATATATAGTATTTCTATCACGGATAAACTCTTTTTATATGCATATCAATGTCAATTGCTCGTACTCGATCACTCGAAAACAGATTTTTGTCGGATTAGCGAAGGGCCAATTAATTTGTCAATTTCGATAAACACATTTCCGCGTGAACAAACAAATATTGACCAAACGCGTGGCACCCGATGTTATTTATGGTAGCGCACGACACGATGAAAATAGGACCTGTACGAGTTTTTCGGATTGATGCGTTGCATAAGCTTTATCACGAGAATAGAGACGAAAAACTTTTTTCTTGTCTATTGCATTCAATGATTTTTGTTTTTTTTCGCAATAGTCGTCATTATTCGCCGATTTACGGCACGAGACCCGCGTAACTGAAACGTCTGTAGTTTGAAGAGAATCGTGAGAAATGCAATTATCGCATCAATTGCGCAACCTCCTTTTACTCACTTGTCTAATTTTCATAATGAAGCAAATGAATTTTAAATTTCCCTAGTAGTCATCAAAAAGATTTGAAAACCCGAATAACATCGTGTATGACTACGCAGTTCTCGGCACAGGGAATATCTTAAAAACTCACGCTCACGCCAAATGAATATTTTATGCCCGAGAGCTAATTCGCCTCGCTTATGGTGACTTCCGTGTGTTTAACAACTGCCTTAGTTGATTTAATAATATCTACCTTATACCTAATTACTGTCTTACGCCTTGTGCGCGCGGTAACGATACTGCGCGAAACACGGATCCGCGTACCTGCGAAGTACCGCGTAAATGATGATTACTATTTTGATAGAACAAATATTTCCGTTAATTATCCGAACGCTATAATCATTAAAACGTCGTGACACTGATATATTACGATGTTCCTGTGCTTTAGTTGAAATCGTGTGAAATCGTTTCCATCTTTTTTGTGATTGCAGTTTAGTTTCTCTCGAGAGGGAAGTAGTATCGACGTTAATGGCCAGTCGCGAGCAACTTTACATTTTATTAACAATCGTCGATGTGACATCGGAAATAGGCGGCATTAACGGCGACACGAACGGTTTACCTTTCCACTAAATTTTATAACGTACACACACAGATGTGCGCATTCCATTACATTTGGAAAAGTTCTGTCATACATTTTACGCTATCTGTTAATCATATTTTATCACATCCTGGTATATTGTCGGGCCCAGCGGTAAATGTTAATCGGTGACGTCTAACGGACAGGATCCAGTCATAAAGTAACGCTGGAGACGAGCAATTAAACACATGGAAACCTCTGTAAGTGATGCAAATGAGCGCTACTCGCGCGTCAGCCGTTTATTTCGCGTGCGCCGAGCATAGTAATTAATAGCCCCAATCGAAGTGCATTAAGAAACCGCGCTATCGGTGCGCTCATTAGGTATGCACCGGCCGACGTTTCCTCGCAAGGAAATGCACAGGCCCTCATACGGTAACGGTTGTCCGGCGTGCGGAACCGCCGGGTTGCATGCGCGGAAAGGTTACCGGCAATAAAATATCCGACATCCGGCGGCTATTAATGCCGCGGCGCAATGCCAAACGTCATTTACATCGGCACTTTATTCCTACGCGTATCCGCGTCAGTACGCTTGAGCTAGAGTGTCCGAGCTCTTCGCCGGTCGCTTGCCTTACCATCATTCAACACTGTTTCTTATCCATCAAGCACACTGTACATACAACAAGCTGCGCCGCGGGAGGGGAAAAAATGACCTTGATGTTGAGTACCCGTACGTCGTGTTTTCAGCAAAAGTTGCGACGGTCGAGCCCTCGCATAATTCGCCCGTTTGATTGCCTCGATTAATTACCGAGTGCGCGACGAAAATTTCCGAGTGCTTAGAAATGTCGGGCGAAATGCATCCATGATACACATTGAGCTCAGAGCGCGAGCCAGTTGGCCGGAATAAACGTACTGACCGTAAGTTGGCCCGCCGCCAGTACACCTATCCGCGTTAGCATTCGTCTTTTCATCGCAACACGCTTCGTCCGTGGCGGATAGATTGATGCGCGACTTAAAAGACGCAAGCGAACGATCTGAATGATTTTCATGGCCCTGACGTGCCGCGAGATTGAAATTTTCAAGAGCCGCTGCCAGCTATCCCACTTGACGAATGTCTCTTTCATCGTGTCATCGTCGGGCGAGCTCGAAGTGTAAAAATATCACGCTCACGATCATTTACACGCCGGTTAACGATCAAGTGGGCGGGAGTGTCGATAAGATGCATGCGCGGCTGTCTTACGATCGGTAGGCTGTGCCTGCTTATATACCATCGGGAATAGCGTACAATTAATACCGCCGCGTGATAATCATTGCCGACGCCGAGAACACACTCGAAAAGTTATTACTAAAAAGCATTTACGTGGAAGCGGGGAATGTAGGTAGATTAAGAGTAAACGCATTCCGCGTGTTAACATGGCGGCAAACGTCGGAATGCCCCTCCTTCAGACATCCTATAAATTCTAATTTAAAATCAGTGTCGCAACGAAAGGTCTTCTAAGAGGCGAGCCATTTCTCAGTGTGTTGCTCGCATAGCTCATTCGTTTTATCGTCCTGAGCGGCACGACCGTCAGTTGGCGTCGTGATAAACAGCCCCTCCTGTCGTAAGTCAAGTCAATGTAAAATCTTCCTTCATGACGGTTATTTCGAATGACGACACGGCGAAAGTACGTTTAATCATAAACGAACCTGTCACCGATCCCCCGAAAAAAAAAAAACAATTCAACAATCCGGGCAAATCAGCAATTCCAGCCGAAGCGCGAGCAAATTTTCCGGCGAATTCTGCCGCAAATCTTTTTACTCGATAGCGAAAGTCTCAGCCGCATTAATTGCCGGTATAACGGGTTCTGGGAAGTTCGCCGATGTTAATTAACATCGGCAATGTAATTGGGTCGTATATCGCCCTGATTGCGATCGGCAACAGTTTAAACTACTTTGCAGCGCGCCCCGAAAAGCTCTCATCGCTACGTCGACGTCTCGCGACTACCAAAGACGTCGGGCCTCAAACTCCATCTAGCTTTACAACTATGCCGTTTAAATATACGTCGCTCGCTCGAACGTGTCCGTCCGCGTCGTGCATTCCAACGATAAAGCGCCCCGTTGCCTCCACGACGGTGCCATAAAATCCTTAAAATGCATAGCTTCAATGAAATTGTGGGCACGAACGTAAACCTTACCCTCTTTGCCCCGTCCCGCCTTATCCACGGCTAAGGTTAATCTGGCGGGAGCGTCCCGACGCTCAGCTAATGGCACGTACGACGGTCGACGTTGCGTGCCAGTCTTCTCAGTTAACCGGCCGTCGTCGTATGTGAACACGAAGAAGGGGAAGTCCCGATGCCGCGGGTTGAGTGATGAAGTGAGTGCAGAGTGAGGTCTATTTTTGTGCTCACCGACAAACAGCCTCGTAGATCTCGTGACACGTCGTTAAAGCGCCACGAAAATACCCTCCGCGCCGCCGAAAGTACTCTCGTGACATCCACATACTACTCTACGGCTCTGCCGCGAGTATTTATTCCGAGAAGCTGCTAAACGTTGCGCGTTATAACGATAAGTCGTTCGATTGCGCGATAAATATCGTCGGATAGCCAATTATCGCCGGCGCGGGTAATCCCCGATAGAAACGTCGTGCGAAAGTAGAGCGCACTGAGAACATGGACGCCGCCAGTCCCCGGCATGCATTTTCTTGGGGTGTGTCTGAAAATGCGTTGACAGAAGCTGGAATGTAATTAGAACAAACAACCTCTGGTGGTCAATGGTGATATGATATAGGTGAGGATTCTAAAAGATCCGCCGGGATATCTTTTGGGTATAAAATATCGCGTCTGTATCCTTATGTATTCCGACAGGTTTACTGGTATTTCTGAATTGAACAGACGCGACAAGGCAACAACCGATTAGGGGGATTTGCTTTTGTACACGTTATTTCCAGTCTCTTAGTTCACAACAATAAGATCGGGATTTGGATTACGATAAATCCAAAGTTATGTATCCAAGCTTCCAGTAGCGATATAAGTGTAGCTCAATTCGCTCGCATCGTGATTTTCCCGATAGAGATTAGATTGAAATAATAAACTTTTCAGTTTTACTATTCTCTATGGTAATAATTAAATGGTTCAACAGTTTATGAATGTAACCTAACAATTCACCATGGTAAATTTCTTGACGTTAATTATGATGTAAGATATGGATGGAGCAACTTATATCGTACTGTGTGAATATTTCAACGTCTGTTTAACACTGAATCCTACCTGAAGCATCGTCCAGTCACGCATCGTTACTTACACAACAAGGAAAATTAAGTTAACGACGTACTTCGTCGTAAATTCTTTGCGTTATTAACTTCGATTGCTCGTAGATTATACCGCTGAATTTATTTTGTACCGTTAATACGCACAAATCTTAACACACAGGCGCACAAGTATAAAAGAGAATAATTGAAGATCGTGCATACCATTCATGAACGAAATCAGCTGATTACTTGAAATAAAATGAACTATATGTAAAATGCTTTTTTTTTTCTCTACAACTCGTGCAAATCCCATACGCACATTTCATAAGGAATTTACATTGTTGTTTATGTAAATCTAGAAAATATAAATTCATTAGATGAATATAATAATATCCCAGCGCTAAAACAGCAACGGTAACGAAAATTTACTGCTGCACAGAAAATTTGGAGGAAGCTTCCAGGAAACGCGTAATAAAATTCTCGGAGGCTAAACGTAATCGACGCCCGTTTATGCCGCTGTTTGTAAGAACGAGAGATTTTCAGAACAAATCCAGGCAGGCGTATACCCTATATCAGGCTTTCCGCCGGCTCCCCTTCTGACAGTTATTGCAACGTTTGAAGATACTTATTCGAGGAAGTTACGGCCAACAGCTGTGTGCTTTTTTCGATCGTTTGGTCTTCACCGTGGAAATTATTATGTACTGCATAGAGTTTATACATGCGATGTAGGCATAACCTTCCGGCGTATAGGAAGTCTTATATATTTTCCAGAGCTAAGCAGCGGGAAACTAATGATAAACACAGCTCTTCGTGGCTATAAGGGGAAATTAATGTTCTGAACGTAACGGTAAATGGAGTGGAAAGAAGACAAGAAACCGCGAGATAAATGACGTTGGGTTTGCCGAAGAAGAGCATCTTTCGTAAAAGACCACGGAGAGAAGCGTGTAATGAAAAATCTGAAGTTTTATTCGAGATCATCCTAAAAATGTCAGATACCGAATGCAGCTATTAACTAGCACACGTTGTACTAATTCTTAACATACTTTGAAAAAGTATAAAGTCATTCTCTCTGCGTCCTCCCTCTATTTGATATTTTTCGGGCATTTCATAAATCAAGAAAGTGAATTGAAGTTTTTTGTTAAGAAGCAATTTCTACGCCAAGTTGTATATATCATGGCCACTAGATACAGCTATTAAGATGCCAGATAGTTGTATATATAAAGTGTATATATCAAACGTTACATCAGCGTTTGCATTAACGAATTATACAAAAACAAATGTCGTAATAAACATTAACAGAGAACCGAAAATTACATTAAAATCTCATTAGAAGAAAGAGCCATTGTCGATTTATCGCAATGAAAATTAACGTTGGCCTTTGCGGAAACGTTGAATGAGATTCTAGCGTGCCAAGAGTGCATTAATCGTTTCGTCATTAGGAAGATTCCGGAATCATCCGTACTCGTGTACAAAGTGCAGTGGTAATTAGCAGCTTCATTAAGCCGCCGCGGCTGTTATTTTCCAGCCATAAAAATCTTCGCGTTATCTTAACTCAGCTTTATTTTGAAAAGATTCGTCGATTGACAGTTGGATATCCAGCCCGTATATTATGCATTCACAAGTAGTAATAGCGACTCGCTATATCTCCTACGTATGTTTGAAATGCATTTTTAATGCGTAAATGTGTGAGTGAGAACATACTGCGGGACGAAATTTGGATTGATCCGCGCTGCTCGCTGGGAGTGAATGCGCAAGGAAGTGATTGCGGATGATGGACGATCGGTGCCGGGGGATGATAAAGTAGTAGCGTGTGGCGGAGAAATATCGACGGGACGCGCTCCCATCTATCAGGCCCTTCCCCTGCTGCCTTTCCCTCCTCCATCCGCCTCGCCGATAATCACCGGCTGCCAACCAAAGTCAGGGATACAAGTAAGATCTTGTAGGAAGATTTGACTTGCTTTCGATCAACGTAGAAATTCAGTGACGCCGGTGTCTGTGATGTTCCGAGGTTATATATGGCCAACTTCGGAAGATAAAAAAGCTGGAAATATTTTTCCCACAGAGTTTCAATTCATCATTTCTTTTTTATATAAATGCGTTGCGTGCGTATTTACTTACAGATATGTGTATCTTAAAACGTAGTTACAACAAAGTTATGTCGCAAACATCATTGAGTCGTCCAATTAACAATTTTTATATCTATTTGCTACCATGTATAGAATATATTGCAAGAAGAGTTACACATACAGATACGATATTTTTCGAAATATCGCTAAAAAATTTCTCTTTCCCCTCGTACTGTAAAGAATCTGGCAGAGATATTTTTTTCAAATGACACGCGCACCACACACACACACACACATCAATGAATGGAAACAATGTGTCGCTGAGGCCATTAGGCGGTGTGCAATAACTGACATTTACACAATATGTCACCGCGCTAAGAAATCAGAAGTGTCAGTTCTATTCCACGGACGAATTAATACGTCGTACGGATCCGCGGTATGCAACGCGCTGTCATCCATCACACTCGAAGGTGTGCGTCGCCGGCATGCACTCGCGCCATACGATCGTACATATGCGCATCCAGTTAAAGTATGTGAAATCCAAGTGCTTTCAACTCTCCGCGGCAACTCGCAGCCATAACTCAGTCGCTCGTCGGCGGGGTAAGAGTTAGAAAAATTTCACGGCTGACGTCACCGCGCCGTCGAGCTTCGGCTGAGGAGGTACACACAAGCGCGCACGTTTTCACCCGATGACATGTGTAGCTGGCATTACCGCGTCGTATTTTTCTGAGCGAGACGCTTATCAGTTTGTTGTAAAGACCTTTTCCTCGAAACCGAATTCTCATTCGTGTCGTTGGCCTCCGCTATTCCTTATCTCCCGATGCTAGGCTATTACTTATAAAACACGCACCGGTTACGGCGTAATAATAAAGGGAGATTATGCGAAACGAAAATCTCCCCCCCCTGCCTGTATAATACGCGTCGCGCGATAAATTCATCCCCGGTATATAGATATTACTATAAACTCTTCGTATACGCACGCGCGGCTCAAAAAATAACTAAATTCCCGCTGACTGGTTACGTTCGGCTGTACGCGCATGTGTATGCGTATATGATACGTAGGAACGGAGATCAGCATACGTCGCGTATTATTTACAATTGGCGGCGATTTATGTCTCTGGGCCGGATGAAGGTAGGCAGAGGCAGGCATGGCATGGGGAATATAGAAAGAGAAGGACCGAAAGAGGGAGGGAGGGAAAGGGCGGAGGGGTGAAAGAGGAGAGCGAAAGAGAACGCGGCCGCCTTGCCAGCCAATTCCCGGCGGCCCGCTATATTTACGAGGCCCATAAAGTAGCGAGCACGACCGCGTATATTGCCGCGTAAATATCAGCTTATGGAAATATAGAGCTCAATATCTGCCTGCCTGCCTACCTGCCTACCCAACGCGCTCGGCAGCTTTTCTTCCCTTTCCATTCGAGGGGCATCCTGGATCCAGGGTAGTTCTCGCTTAGCCCGCTGGTAATCGTGCAGTTCCGGGGAGAAAAAAAAATCAGTTCGCTCGCCGACCGATTTATCACCCGGCTCTGCGCGAAAATCTATCCGACGTGGATGGCAATTAGCGACGTGAAGAAACGTTGATTCTTAATCGTAAGGAGAATCTGAGCAAAATGATACGCGGACACAAGGTGATGTTTTATATGATCGAAACATTCGGGCGACCTTAGTCCTCGTAAATGTTAAGGCCGTTATGCCGGTCTGTGACGCAAACCGTATCTGTTATATCCAGATACGACGCGTTCGACTGGCCATTTTTAGTGACTCCAAGACTGAGAGGCTCCGAGGCGACATTAACGCCGGTCCTTGTGTAGTTGATATTTTTCGTAATACATTTCTGATGCATCTTCGCGGACGATGATTGCTGCTAACGAGACGCTATTGATTCGTACGTGAAGTAAATACGTATTCACGAAGGAACCGGTCAGAACTCTAGAACGCGACGGAGGAGAACGCGGCGAGGACGCCTGTCGCTGGCTGACACCATTAGCGCGGCCATCCGTCACCATTAACACAGATGTCCGTGTGTTTCCGCGAACATCGCATTAATCACACCTATCCACATAAATTTCCGCTGGTCCGTGCGGAGCAACGAAATCCGAGCGCGTCCTGACACCTTAATGGATGATAAATCAGGAATTCATTAAGGGAGAAGGGGGGGGGGGAGGTAGGACAGATGCGACGTATTTGTTAAATAGAATACGATGCAAGTAAATGGTCATATTTTAATCCCTCTACTGTCACCGATGCCGCCGGTGCAAACTGAGCTGACGGCTTTGGGCACGTATTTTCCGTGATTAGCGTATGATTAACGTTAAACATTGCCAGGAACCGAATAATCTAATTGCATCTCTGCTCAGTCCTATTTTGAAGTTTAGTTGATGAAAAATTCATACAACATTCCCGAAGCCAAGTTCAAGACGGCTGAAATCATCGTACGCCCTTTCTTCGTTTTATTAAGAGAACAGTTTCTTATTTGGAAAATATTTTGGGACACTGTCAAATGCAGAAATAGGAGCGTGCAACCGGTTTCTACACGCTAATTTTAAAATGACTAGAGAACTGGAGAGGTTGACGTGCCTAGGCAGTGGAATTATAATTAGCGTCTAAAGTTATAGCTTGTTAGAAAAAATATCACAAATTTTTTAATTGAGACGTTAAAACATGTATTCATTAGACGACGTTGGATCGTTCCGAAATATCTCCTGTATGAGATTGAATATGGTGATAACTCGATTAAGCTTCTTATACATTTTGACTAATCATGTCGCATAAATTAATGCAATGATATTAAAATGTAAACGACATGTATCGCGTCAACCATCATGCCATCTAATGGCCGCATAAAAATTTAATTAACGTGGGGAAGTTAATTCGAAAGGTTTACTTTTCGATTCTAGATATGGATTAGCTATTCTGTATATTTACAACTTTATGATGCAAAATTGAAGAAGCTAACGTTAATAGTTTATCTAGTTAATTAAAAGCATGAGATTTATTATTTGAATGGAGGGGAAAGGAAAAAGCTATATGCACTCAATCTCCGACAAAATCAGACGCGCCTAGTCTCTTTTTATATATGGTATACCTGCAATAGGACAACTCAAGATTTTAATGACGAACAAATTTATTCGTTATCAACATGGTCCAGCATGATATTTTTTATAAAAGACTGCCGTATGGCTCTTAAAAGCTGGACGGGAGTCACTGTTTTTGATCCTCGCTGACGTATTTACGAGAGCGGTCTGGCAATTAATTGGAATTTATGGCATACTTCTGTAACGCCACACGTCAGATGGATTCATCTTGAATACCAAGGGACGAGTTTGGGGCCGCTTAGGGTTGGGTGACAGTATTCGCAATTTCATGTACTTTTTATCGGGGACAGCTGCTAAGCGTTCCTCGCTACATTCTCCCATCTCCGAGCCCTTTGTTCAGGGCGCGGGAAAAAATTGCATATGTTGCACGGGCCGCACAATCGCATCTTTTTGCATTTCCATCGAAATCTTACATTCCGCTAAACTTTTCTTGTAGAGTCCAATGTTCTCTGTTGATTGAAGATTGAATGTTACGTCAGGTGAGGTAAATATTAACCTTGAAAATTTTCGCAAACAGCTAATGCAAATAGCTGTCTAAACGGATACAAATATTTCAATAACGCATTTTATGAACGCTAAGTACTTTTAGTTTGATTATGTGTAGAAAGCAACGAGATCAGGAAATCCTTAGGATTGCTGTTCTGATTGAAACTCTTGCACGTATTTCCCTAGCGTGTTGTCGCGCGTACCCGCTTTGGCCACCGGTTTGTAGCAGATGTAACGAGCAACCTCCCGCTGCGGCTATTAAGCTTTAGCCAAAATTAAACCTCACGGAACTTGAAACCCCAGAAGTTATTATCATGCTATTGCTCTTGCGGACTCCGACAAACCTTTCTCCATCGGTTTGCCCACGTTTCGTGTAATATTCACCATCTATGTAATTTTCATACCACGTACGGGGCTGTTATCGAACTAGAAAGATAATAGCGGTATATAGTTGGAACTCAAGGAAACACAAATTGTTAATGGGGTTGACTATTTTCACGAAGAAAAGGTGATATTCGCGTATTATCACGAGATATTTTACCATGTTATAAGCACAATTTGAGAATAAAGGTGAAAGTTAACGATCGACAAATTCTCTCTTCAATAGCTTTCGAAGAAGAGGGTATACTAACAACGTCCACGCCCTCTCTTAGAAATGTTAGGCCTGCCCCTTTTCCTTTCAAGTGCTCCCGCTCCTTCCGAAAGTCACCAATTGCGTTGGTACTCCACTCCGATAATTACGATGGGCCTTTAATGAACCATCCCTTCGTGATCAACAAGTTCCGCTTGATTTGAAGAAGAAAGAAATCCATTAGATGTCGCACCTTTCTGCTCTCATAGAAAATAACTATGTCGCGTTTACATCACATTTGGTTTCCTGTTGTTTCGACGATTGTATTTTACGATGTGAGAGCCTCAAGAACGCACGAGGAAGAGAACCTCCGTCGACTTGGAAAGAAGAAAAAAAGAAATAATTTCATCCGTAGGCGGTGAGTTTATACATCGCGCTACAAAAGGATACATTGCCAATTACCTTTCGTACCGCGCCAACATTCGCGTACATCATTCCGCGGACACAAATGAATATATACCCACTCGCATAAATACGTTGGTGCCGCGTAGGTGCCGACTGATTATAAAGGTTTAATATCGCTCCTTGGGCATTTGCGGTGAAGTAATGTAAGCCGCCGGTCGAGACATACGAGCGGCACGGCCAGGGCATGGGGGAACAGAGAGGCAGCGACGGAAGCCGCGAGTGTGAGAAAGGGACGAAGAGAGAACCACGGCCAGGTGAGGCGGACAACCGGTGGTAATGGAGCCGAGAGCCGACTGTAAATAATGCGGCTTATTGTTAAATCGCCGCGGTCCCAGCATCATTAACTCTATCGCAGATCTTGCTGGCGCAGCGGGTGTCGCGGTAACTCTTACCTCGAGTGGGTATACGTGTTGCGAGCACAATGCCGGCTAATGATGCCTCGAAGGCGGTATGTGGAGCGAGCGAGTGCTCATTGGAAGACAGTGAATGTAGCTGTAAAAAGAGACGGAGGAGAGTCGAATGTACGAGAACAGGGACTGAAGATCGCGGTGAAAGTGAACAAGTTGCATACGAGGAAAACGAAATGTAAATGAATGTTTCCAAGTTCTTTTTTTAGCCGATGGGGTTGACACAGTTAAGGAGCATGACGAGGACTAGTGAACATATGGACGTACATGCTGCTGATTCTAATCCTCTGTTCACATTTGCATCAATCATACCACACGATTAAGATATCCCGGCGGTAACGGTGCCAATCAGAATTATACGTCGAGTCCTACACGCGAGAATTTTTTTAATCGTAAAAGATTGACAGTGTCCCTTTGACTAGCCTCGCAACAAGCAAATTTGCATGCGAGATTCTGAACGTGATTCCGGGATAAATAAAAAATAAACACGCGGTATAGGAAGCGCAAAGAAAGAAATGGTGAGAGCAAATGAATAAAAATTGAACGCGGTCGCGTTGTGTGCACATGTCAGTTTTACGAGGCACTGGAATACCGAAAGAATATGGACATCATGTGGCCGTGGCAGTGGTATGTGCATCATCCAGGACCATGCCGCACGTCACGGGTGCTGCAAAGGCCGCCGCAGGGGACGACCCTTCATCACCCATCAATGGCCTCCATCCCCCTTCTCCTCCATGACCACACGTGACACCATCGTGCCTAGCGACTCATGCTGCGAACGTATCCACCGCTAATGAACGTCTCAATATTCACGCTGAGCGCTTCCATCTCTCGACCGCTCCTACCGTACGCGACCATCGATCCAGTTTACTGCGAGGTAACACGCGCTCATGCGGATTCTTTCTTCCACATGCATCGCACCGTGTAATCGGCGTAACAGTGCTTGCTTTTTTTTCCTTTCGATAAATATCATTCTGAAAACACCTGTCAATTGTGAATTATAACGCTATCGTCTCTATATGACGAGGGTGCATCTCGAGGGTGCTGTTCTATTGTCACGCGATATCTTGTGACGTACATAGCGTTTATTGATCGAGTTTCTAACGATAGCTCCTTCGAGGATTGAAAGTTTTTCGATTTCGTTCGCGCACGATCATGAACGATATTGCTTCCTGGTCTAGTCCTCCACGTCGTCGAACGAGATATATATATTTTGGCGCTTTTCGAAGATAGGTTAACTGTACGGGGAATTTGAAGGGTCGAAGTTTGAAAGAGATGGAGATGCGATTGCAGAATATTTCGGAATTTCCAAATTTCTTCTACGCTCGTGAAACGTCAGAGGGTTGCGCATCACTGTCACCTTACTTGTAGGTGGAATGTCACGAGTTAATAACGAGTAATAATCGCCGATGCATCGTATAATTTCTATGAAGATTATCTTATTATTTTAGTACGTCTCGGTGGTAAACATTTCTAAAAGCAGCATTAAGGTTTCTTTTATGTGCAACGCGCCACAATGGTTTTTCCGCGGGTGAGAAATGACGTGTAATTTATCTGAAAGATGCGCTCGCCTCAACAATGCAGGCCGAAATTCAACTCAGCGCGCCATGAGGTTATAAATAGCGGGGTTCGATGATGTTTCGTGAAACGACGGCAGAGCTACGGGACGAGTAATTAATTTTAGTTAGACAGCTCGTGGCGTAGAGTGAAAGGCGATAGATATTGACTGCATCTCCCACAACGACAGTGGCACGCCGGAATTCACAGCAGCACGGCGGGAGACGCGGATGAATTCGTATTGTGCAGCCATGACGACGCTGCGTGTACAGGGACTATCTGACATTTTGTGTGGGGCTGCATACAACCTCAGCATTGCCGCAAATAAGGTCGTTTCGTTTCCGCCGACTCTTTATTACTTCCTAGAACGATTAAAGGGAGGCGAAAGGGGACGAAATTGTCTTCTGATGACACACTGAAAGTAACCGACGCAATTTCTATAGATTTCTCTCAACGCACGATAAATCACATGAAGATCGTGCGTTTCTCACTAAATAATGATGATTATAGTAAGAACTGCGCTTGTATCACGCGGTACTCCTTGCACAATTTGTAAAAATACATTATTAACCCGTCGTCGGCAATGTTGAAATTAACATCTTCCATGAACAATCCGGGTCGTTGAGGGGAATGCATGTTTTTGCATCGTCTTCGATTGTATAAAAATCTGGAAAAAATTCTCGTGTGTTTGTGAAAGTTTTAATAACAAGTTTTTAACAAGTCGTAGAAATCGGAACGGAAACATCGAGAAAACGGGATTTCAATTAAAAATGCATAACTTTTTTATGAGTGAGAGAAAAAAAATCCTTTTAGGCTGTAATACTTGAGGGTACATACATACTTCGGACAGAAGATAGTGTAATGGTGTTGGCTCCAAAGCACGAGAAATCCATTTTAAAAGCAAAATATTTTATATATTCATTGAAATCAGTGTCATGAATATGTAAAACGTGAGAAAATCCAAATTATTCGTTTGCAAAAGTACATGGTCTGCAATGTGGGTCACTGAGGACACAAATGCATGCGTTTTTAACCGTTCTTATTCGAAGAAAAACAACTGGATATCGAGATCCTTTCATATTATCTCACTAAGTTTGAATTAAAACACCGCGATGTGCCAATTATTCCAAAATTCACAATTAAACGATCGGTTGGATCTTCAATGTTCCCCCTTTGCCGACGGAAGGTTAACATTTCATCCGAAAGATGCCCGCTGCTAAGACCCGTTTCGAGAAATTAAACAAATGGCATCATTTGGCAAAAAAGACGCCGTTATGTTTGGCCACAGCGTGCACACAACATTTTCCACTGGTATTACACCGATCTTCTCTCTCTCTCTAGCTCTCCCTCGTCCTCCATCTCGACGCATTCTCTCTTTCTCTTTCCTTCTGTTATTCCTTCCCTTCTTCTTTTAACACCAACTGGTGTTCTCCTTTTCCCGCACGTTCGCTATATACTCTGACACCCTCGAAGAAAAGTGCTCTCGCGTCCCGCTTCTAGAAGGGGAGGAGACGGCGATCGCAGACGATGTAAAGAGGACATGGACACGAGAAGAAAGAGCAACCACAATTTCGCCGCACAATCGCACCGCTGCGGAAAAGGGCGGCGGGGCGGAAGCGGCAAGACCAAGGGTGGCGGAGGAGTTTTTGCCACGGTCAGAGCTGACCACAGCGCTGGACATAGCAATACCGAGTTCCCGGTTTGGCATTTTACGGAGCCATTCGAGCAAGATGGTGCGTGATAATGGCGCCTTATAGGGGAAAAGCAATTTCTGTCCGCAGACCAGCGCTGCGCCAAGCTCGCCCTCGGCACTCTTCGTGCCGCGACGGTTACGACATGCCGTGGACACGTCGATTCTCGCCTCTTAACGTGGCGTCTAATATCTCGCTTGAACACGGTCGAAACATCACGCGATTATACAGCCGGCATTATGTTCTATAAATTAGGTATACCGAGGATAATACCGCTTGTGTAAGCAAAAATACTCGCGCTGTATAAATACAAGAGAGTGTACGACCATTGTTTGACGCACGTTGAAATCAACCAGATCAACCAAACCAAACAAACCAGGCCAAATGTATATGCCTAAGTATGCATAAATATTTGTTCCACCGATATTCGCCATGATTTGTGGAATCTGATTTAAGAAATGGATGTGTATCCACATGAGGATGCATAAAGCCACGATCGAGATATAAAATGGATCGAAGATCCTCGTGCGCTCACGGAAAGACGCGGAGCGGACAAAAACGACGAAGGCTTTTAGTGTGAGTCTAGTTTATGAGTGTCGGGCACGGACATTTGTTACGCGACAGCTCTCGGCCGTCGTGGCGCGGAAAGAGCAATGTGTAATATTTCTCCAGCGGTCGACGGCGCGACGCCTACGCTTCAGCTCGACCCGTAAATCCCTCGTTTATAACGTGTGGATAATGTATTTATCTTTTATCGACAATATAAATATTCGAAACGCAGATTACATCACGGTTGGGACTGAGAAAACCTCGCGATCGAGCTATAGCCACTTTAAATCACAATAAAACTGTATTTAAAGCGAAACGATGCAGGCCAATGAGATTTTTGCACGTTTTATAAAAAAAATATTTCAAGCCGCATCAAGACACGTAACTATATAGTGCGTATACATGAATTACCAAACGTTTCAACCCAAAATCTGGACTTTTGTCAGTCAAATATTCGCCTGAAGCGTAACGAACAAAATTCGAACCTCTTCCTAATCTATGTGAAAAGAATGAAAATGATCAGTATTTCCAGGATATTCAATGACGCTCCGTAAATTTAAATCGTGGCTTCGTTAGTACGCAACATATGAAATTTGAGGAATTATTCTTCTTTTTCGGAAGACGTATCTCGCAAATCTGCACACTCGTCCCAGCCATATTGCGTCGCGTTCAGAGAGTGTTATAATCCCCATCTCATCAGCTTTTTAGCCACTGTAATACTTCGGTGGCTAAATGGAGCAAGCGATGTCTAGAAATGTCCGGTACAGTCGATCGAGGCCGCGTAACCGAGTGGGTAACGTCATCGGTTGGCCACGTGACCACCACTTCATATCCGATCGTATAAAGCGCAGCGCAGCGCAAGCGAGCCGCTCCACCACCCCGTGTCCTCGCCAAACTTCGTCCGACCGGCGAGTTGCCCGCACGTTTATAACCTCTTCCACTCTGCACGGTATGTCTAGAAGTCTCCAACGCCAGCCCGATCTCTACGACTCGTACTCCGGTTCGCCGAAGGGAACGAAGGTGGGTGGACGGGGGAAGGGAGAGGCTACCAGATATAAATTTCCTGATATTCGACCGTTCGTGTCGTTTGAAATGGGGCAGTTTTCTCGGGACCTAATGGTTATTGCCTTTCTCGGCGGACATATTGCGTTCCATCCAGTGCAATGTGTGCGGCCGATATATCAGAGCTCTTCGCTCTCTCGGATAAGGGTGGCTGTCGGGGGCGTGGACGTAGCAAAGAGAAGGAAAGTAAAAGGGAGAAGAGAAAGAGAGGGAGAGTGTAAGTGTATATGTGTGTGTGTCGCTTTGCGGAGAGGGAGAGAGAGAGAAGGAATGGCGGGGGAGGCTGCGAAGAGAGGAGGAGTGATGTCGACCGCGCAGCTACCGGAAATCCCTCCGCAGCGGAGCACAGCAGTCCGCTCGGTGGTCGTGCCCTGCCAGACTGCAGACGGGAAGTGGCCGAGGTGTGGCCGCGGAGTTGAATTATTACAAGCTGCCCCGCCATTCATACAGGATGCATGCCCCGGCTCGTGCCCGTAAATCTTCAACGCTACGTCAGCCCTCGACTTCGCGCGCCGCCTGCTGGCGGCTGATGTTATTATCGTTGGCTTAAGCGCGAATTGAATAACGCGCGTTCGGGGCGCACTGACGAGGGGTTAAGTGATTTTCACCCCATTAGTCGCGACACGTTGCTCGCCCAGCTCGCCGGACGAAGGGAGCTGTAGTCTTCGCGTTCCGCTACGCTTATCCACCTAGTTTAGCAGTGTCTATGAAGGATAAGATTGATTCGCGTCGTAAGAAACTTTCATAAACAAGGCATTAGTCAGAAGATGGATGATTAGTCTCGTCGATCAATTTTACGACGCGCCGACGTTGCGGAGTAATCGATTCTAGCTACAGTCACAGTTTTCATTTTGCGAATTGCAGTCACGTTTAGCACAAGGAATCCTGGAAACTTTCTAGGACGAGAAACTGATAGGTGACTAAAATATAGTTGGAAACGCGTCGAGGCGTTCACTCCGTTATTTCAGAACACCGAAGCTAAACCGTCCTAAAAGTCTACTTTGCTCACAGACCTGGCTGTTGCAAAATTGGCTTACATTACGATCGCATTTCGCAATCTAATCATGGTCCTCTTACAACTAATGGATGATTATGAGATTGGCGATTAGGTGCACCAAACTGGCTGTAATCGGCTCCATAGAATTGTTTCCGTTTTGGCACGGAGTAATGGCGACTGGCATTTGGCAAGTTTACCGTAGCACTCAATGCGATGCAACGCGCATACGACGATATTCAGGAATAGAATTTCCATTCCTTCCTTGATCACATGCACGCGTAAAACAATATATAAGCAGATGTCGCTACATTACCGCGCGTTACTTTGGAAGCGATCCGGATATCAATAGGTGTGCAAATATCGATGTACGATAAGAGCCGAGAATACCACTTTGAAAGGGCCGCTCGAATCGACTTAGGCAGATTCCAACAAGAAATACCATAGAATCTCCCGAGTCTCGCCGTTGAGGAAAGGTGGGAGTGCTGCGATGCGAAGCACGTATCGACAAACTGGTCACCGGCGCGCTCAATGGCAACCCCAAATAGAAAGAAAGGTGAAAGACGTTTCTTCTTCCTATCCCGTTCAATCCTCCTACCCACCTCTCGCGCTCTTGCAGGAACACTTTTACAACGGTCAGCGCTCTCTGATGTTCGAACAAATCTCACCGGCGACTCTTCGCATGCAGTCCAATTTAACTAAATCCTTTCCGCTTTTCCTCGCCGATGGAGAGGGCCGGACGAAGAAAGGTTGAAGATGAGAGTGGGGAACCCATACGTGAAGATAAGATTGGAAAAGTTGTATGAGGGGCAACTTTAACGGCTATATAACCATTACAGTGCCGATAAAGTGGAATCTAGTGTCTTAACGGTCTGGAACGAAATTCCGGATATAGCGTCGTATATTCCAATGGAGTTAAACACGACGTTCAGATACTGGTCGTCTGCCCTCCCTTGTGAGGAGTGTACATGCTGGTTTATTGGCCAATCGATCTGAGAAATGGTCAGAGTAACTTCCTGCTATCTATCCTACTCCCATACACGCTTATGAATCTGTCCGTAACCTGGAATAACACAGTGCTTATTTTGTTTTCTTCGCACGGATAGAAGAGAACTCATTAATGCATTTATATTTATATAGCGAGAGTGACAGGAAGGAGGGGGAGGATGTATTACGATTTCATCTCGTGGGATTAAAAATACACGCGTAATATACACAGAAATCGGAATCCTCGTGGTGACTCGTATGTGTGAGAAACAGATTGATAACACACGTTATACCAGAGACAAGAAGTAGTAATTTCACATTATAACGCGAATGTTGTTGATGTAAATATAAGGATCGCTGGTAGACGATAATACATGTTTGTGCTGCAGGCTACGTTTGCCATAACTCACCTACGGGACTGACAGCTTGCATAATACCCGCGAAATTGGTTTTATAAGACGACGCCAAGCACTGCTTCACAACAATGCCATAAACGCTCCGGGTAAATTACGACTCAGTGGCGTAAGAACGTTGGTTAGGAAAGAATGTCTACCTTCCACATACGCGACTGCTACAGTTGAAAGTATTATTTTGAAAAATACCGGTTGATGTAGAAATTGCATATTTGTTAAAGAATATTCTAGTAACTGAAGATATATATCGCAAAACGCCTTCCTTCAAATATCAAAAGTGTAAAATAACATGAAAATATATACCTATAACTATACATGACCTTGTGGTTGACATCATAATTTGTTAAACATTTTCACAATGTGCAAAACACGCGTAGAACACATAAAAAAAAAAGAAATATGTCGAACTTCACGAAATATAGGAGTATGTTTCGAGAGCTTTGTTGGATGTATGGTTGATCGATATAACGTTGCATACAACACAGGAAATTGAATATCCTTCATGCGGACACCTATCAGTTATGGATGTATGAACCTTACATTGATACCTATGAAATGATTGATGCTATATTTAATATCAACTTCTCGCGCATTCCATCCCCCTTTCTAACGATTTATGAATAATGTTTCACGGTGATATTTTTGTAAAAACAGACGATGTAACAGCGATAATTAATGGCGATACCATTATTGCGGAATATAATTTCAGAGACGTTAGAAATTGATCATTGTCGCGGCGGATCGACATATTCCGAGAAAAGCATAGGTGCGAAGCGTGTCTAACAAATGGATGATATCATAATTTCACACGTATGAACGTATTACGTGAGAGGGTGTCTCACGCACAAGAAACTTCACTATTCGCTGAGTTATAATCTCTCGTATCATTGTTTTATGGCAGGACCATAAACAATTCAGATGCACAGGACTGTTTCGCTTGCAGTAAGCAGCAGGCTGTGCCGCTGTGATTTACCGAAAGCCGTAAATTTTTTAACTTACTGCGGATTAGATAGCGCCATCTGAATGTAAATTCATCGTGACAAAACTGTGTCAGATACAGTCAGCAACAAAACTCTCAGTCGAACTGACTCTCGTCCGATTACAGCATCGGCCAATTCGCGTGCTACGCCACTGCGCGATTTGCATAAGATAAATACCTACGGAGTGAGTATGCTATCCATCTCGGTGCCCGCGGCCTAATTTTATTCCTACCGTGGATCTTTTTATGCGCTTCGATTCATAACCCCCTGTTTTTCAACCGCGAGGTTATAAATTTTCATAATTTTACATGCTGCGCACAAAACGCGCACGAATGAGTAAACTCGAGCACTGTCGATAAATATTATCTGTGAACAGTAATAATTTCTCACCGTTCCGAAAGTGATATTGTGCAAAAGATTTCCAAAGGTATTTCGGCTCGAAAACATCAGCGCGGAATAATAAACTCCCCGTGATCGATCTTTCTCCAATCTCCCGAATAAAATTACGCTTACGTATCACTTATATAAAATGGACCCATAACACCATTCGCCCCTCGATCATATTTCAATCCTGACGGTTCACCGAGCGGTAGCATTCGATCTCGTTTCTGTGCCATTTGCCGCGCGCAAACGATCGCCATAAAGCACCCTGCGAGAGAGTCGGCGCGTTGAAAAAAGCACGTCCACTTTCACGGTACACGAAAACGGACACGAAAGATCCTCTTCTCTTTCTACCTTTTTCCCTCCTCCCCTCTCTTTCTCTCTCTCTCACCACGTTTCCCGAAGATCGCCACGACGCAGTAAGTAGCGGCCATAATCTTGGTGTATGCGCGCGGGCATCGTTGTAAGTCCGCCTGTAAACGGCCGAATTATTCAAATGTTCACGCCCGCTAGTACCGAGCGTTACCGTAGCGACGACAAGCGCTGCACCGCCAAGTCAGTCGCGTAACTCCCGCTAGGCATTTCGCGTTTCGCGCCGATAAATTGCTGTCGATATCGTGACCGATTCCCAGAATGCCTTTAATATGCTGCCGTCTTAGCGGTCGTGTAAAAAGAGATGCACTGACATGAAGAAGGAAAAGAGAGGTTGTAACTGTGCGGTAAGTAACACGTTTGTCTTGCGCGAATTGCACCGAGCATGGTGTGCAAAATTGACGTGAACATACATACATATACAGAGGAGAGAGAGAGCACGTCTCTGAGAAACAACGGAATTGGTCTTTGTGAGGTTCGCGAAAAAAAGCGAGTATATTGTGAGTTCACGTAGCGCACTGAGTCGTGTTTGTTGAGTAAACGTGAAATAAAAAACGGGGGTAAAAAGTGGAATTTCGCCGCAATAAGGCAATCAATGAATTTACCTTAGAAAGAGATAAATGCCAACGCGATGGTTACAATTGGACTATAAACGCAGAGAAAAACAGAGCTACTTGCGGAAAGTAGAAGAGTAAGAGACGAAGGTAAAAAGGATAGTTGAGTAGTGCAGAGCGCAAGGCTAGCAGTGATTTACCGCGGCACGTCGTGCGCCAGATTACCTCCGCAGCCCTTACAACGCGAGCCACCTAACTCCCCCGACTGAAAGTTGACGGAGAAACCAGCGACTGCGGCCACCCACGTCGCAATAAACGAGCCAATTAATATTGTTTCCCTCTTGCACTTGCTACTGCCTCTGACGGTTCGCCGGATCATCCCCGTGCATGGGTGAATAATTGCACGGACATCGCCTAGACGAAGGAACGTGGTTACCCGCCATTACGAAGCGTGAAAATTCTGCGGCCGAATTGCATAGATCGGTGAGACGGAATATACATAGGGAGATACGATCAATACTTAAATTGATTGCGAACGGCAACAATTTTGCAATTTGTAACACGGCAATAATAAAATAAATAGTTCTGATGAGAAATACCTTCCCAGAATTTATATTGCCGTAACATTGTCAAAAACCGATCGGTAAGAGTTCATTAACATTTTCTTTTTTTTTTTTTTCTTACGTACGTTAATAAAAGCTCTCGAGCATGTTTTACATGTAAAAGATCTTTGTTCGGCGTGTCTTCGCGAGTCTCGCCCTGAAACAGAGGAAATGATTAACGAGCCAGCCAACCCTCCTTCATTTTCACGCCGTTTGTTCTCTCCCTCGATATTTACGAACTCTTGTCGTAATATATGGCTGTACACTACCTTGTATACGTGCGTAGACTTATAACCGTGCCATGTAACTTTACATATGGGAGTTTTGATATAACCGTAAATAATCGTCAGAACTTCTAGAAACTGTACGCGCAAATGTTGCGATTCGTAAGGATCGCGAAAAAAGAAACGAGACTCGACAGCGTTTGGATCCGAAATCTCCAGATATATATATATATATATATGCGATGAATATAACCCATATAATAGAAAGCTGTTATACATTTAATGTTAACAACGCACTCTTTTTTTCGTATTTCTGATATTCCTCAACATTCGTTGTACCCACGTCTCACGTGAGCACGCTGACAGCCTTCGAATTTCAAACGCAAAATGATGGATCGCCGCGACATTAATCAGCGCGGGATAAATATAGAGCGGCGTCTAAAACCTTGGCCAGGGAAAAAAAAGAACGTCCGACTTCATTTACCTTCTCACGAAGTTCATAATGATAGCAACATTTGTCAAAAAGCACGTTACGCGCCGGTGTTAGCAACCGCCATCAGTCGCGTGGCGTTGTTTTAATGCCCGCGTGATTCTGCGCTGCGTGATGAGGCCTCCTAATAACCAGTCGCTCACACGTCTGGCTGCTACCCTTCCGCCCGCTCCGACGGCACCAACGTCACCCCTTGCCCAACAACGCTGCCAACACTGACTCCGACCCCCTTCACGGCGAGCTGCGAAACTGTGGCATGTCGGCTTCGCATCAATCTTGTTAAATTACCCGCCCGGCCAGAAGTCGTTCTCTCGCTCGTGGATTGATAAATTGCCCGGTCCCGTCTTCCGCAGACACGCTCGACGTCGCGACCTCGAAGTAGGGAATGGCGAGGGACGCCCGTTACCAAAATGCGTCGAGGAAAATCAAATTAACGTTAGCTTCGCTTTCTGACAACGCGGATTCACTCGCCGTGCTTCTGCCCGGCTGTCCTTCAACGATTCGGACGCAGCGGAAAGCGTGAATAGCACGAAGCGTGGAGTGCAATGACAAGTTGCGGTTTTCGAAATGACTTTTCGACCGCCAGTTCGCTGTCTTTCGAGCGATACTTGCGTTTCGTTTAAAAAATGCTTAAATCCCTTAGATATTATAAGAAGCAAAATTCACCTAGCGGCGTGCTACACCCGCGATATATGACAATACAAATATAAGACGGTGTTTATAACGAATACATGATATTGCGCGTATTATCAGCCGTAACCAAGTAGCGTCTTACCTTCTCGGGTACTATTCCTTCTAGATATTGCCAGTATTCCACCTACCTATCCCCATCCGAAGCTCTGCTATCGCCTTCAGACCCGCGATGAAGATAACAATCGGCTCGTTACACCTCTCGAGCATCGTGGCGAACGTGTTGTAACCAGGACCAAGTACTACCTAGTCGGATCATGAGATGAGATAGAAAGAAGGCCAACTAAGCCATCGCTGATAGCGTCTCTAAGCTCGTGGACCTGGCTACCCAGCGAACGCCAGTGGCTAATGGTAGGTCCGCGGCTTTAGCGCGACAACGCGAGCACGTTGAGTCGGACCAAAGTAATCCTTACATATGGCCGGGAGATTCCGTGGGATTAGGAAGGCGCGAATCCATTGTGCTTGTTTCCTCTCGCCACGTTCTGTCTTCCTAATGTCTGCCACGGTTCGACCAGTTAGTCCCTCTTGCGGTACGATTTGCCAAATATTCACTTTTCAGACCAAGTGAGACACTCGAACACTATGCTAATCTCTTCGTTTTATGTACGATCCTGGGAGCGTTTGATTCACGTTTCACACAAAGTTCGCCATCCGATTTCCGACACACGAACGTTGATTATTCGTTCGCACGATGATTGTCGTTTGAACGGGGAAATACTCGTAAAGATTAAGATAGACCGATCGAATAAATGAGGAGATAATGATTATGATGCGGATAATGCTAATCCGGTCTCTTGTTCGGCGAAGATTCGTGGGAAGATCTTCCATCGAGTAAAACGAGACGCGATGCAAGGTAAGCCTCGCGATATCGATGTACTGTTTAACGAATAAGGTGAGATGACTCATCCTGTCTTTAGAACTTTCAAAATCACGCATAAGAAGAGTCGAGTGCACACGTGTTTCATATACGAGGGTCGGTCTATAATAGACAGCCCACCTACGCGTCTGTTTCAAGCGTCTTTCCAAATATTGGAATAGTATATATAGCGGCGTTCAATTTCATTTTACAACCAACCTATGCAATAGACAAACGTGTATCAGTTTGTGAATTGAAATACGTGCCACGTATGAAACCAGTTGAAATATTTTACGAAAATCCCTTGAACATCGTGAGGATGGTTTCGTGTGTCGAGGAAAGGAGCGCCATGGAAGACGTAAATTTCGCATGGCTGATGGAAGAATCAAGTGATAGCTACAACGTATCGTGGCAGGACTATGCTCCGCCGAGTTTTGAATGATAAATGGTCTTCAGTGGACTGGCTAATGAGTCAGCTAGACTGACTTATACGACTCGGCGTTGGATTTTCCAGCGAAGGATTCGGCGCCGTGCGGGAGGTGACGCTCGCGGGAGTAGCCGTCGTATCATCGTTACGGGCGCTCATTATTCAAACTTACCGCGTTCCATCTATCTCAGTTTTACATCGCGGGAGGATGTGAGCTGCGTGACGATGTCGGCGGCTCGGAATCCCCCAGCATGCATTATTCACAGTTTCATATTGAAATTGCACGAGGGGCACACCGTTGCCTGCACGAGGAAATGGAAACGCATTTTATCTCTCGCCTCGGCGACAGCCCGTCAAAGCCGCACCACGTGACAGACGGCCTTGTTTCCACCTACAAATCTACCTGACGTTTCGCCTGTCGCTACCGAAAAGCCTCAGCGAGAGAACAAACGTAGGATTTGACTCGTGTAGTTTGTAGGGAATACGTATCATTGTATAACTTAATGGCTCGCCACAGATATATATATATATATATATATTTGTAGTTTTGTTATTATTTTCTCTCAAATATATTGTGCATTAAGAAGATGTAACAGATAAAAAGTCAAACACTCTCTGTTGGTGAATATCAAGTTTCATTATCGAAGTGATGAGGAAGAATCGTCATTTGAATGTATTGAACGAACGTGTGACGGAACATTTTTCTTACAAAATCTGCTTAAAAATCGTGACGGTAAATATGTTCGCCAGTTTCACGTGCGATTGCGCAATATCATCGGTCATTCCTTAGTCCTACGGTGACGTACATCCATTAGCTCTAGTGTCCCCCTAGTGACGTAACGCCAAGGTGCGTCCCCATACCTGTTTCGAATAATGCACGCTGCGAACAATGACGTGCGGTGATGTATGTGGGTTACGGGTCGAGCAGCTGTTGCTCTCGACAACTGGTTCCTCACACTCCCGTGGGCGCTCACAATGTCACAATGATGTGTGAGCACTTGTGACAGCATCGTGTGGGTACTACATACTACATTGGAGTTTGTATTACAAGCGCTTGGCTGCACGCAAGGGTGGTGCGACTCTTGACGCTCACTGTACAACATATGCCGCTCGCGCATTTCCAAAATATAGTTCGACGTCAACAAATGCGATTAACTACTTTTTAATCTGACCTATACAGGTATTAGAATGAAAATCATCGATCACAAAGTTGTGTATTTCTCCCTCTCTCTTTCTCGCAACACTACGAAATTGCAATATTGCGTATTTTCTACGGAGAACATGCGTTCTCACCAAGAAGATAAGGAAAATGTGGAAAATTGCAAAGTACACGTGTGAAACAGAAAAGCCATTGTCAGAGAAACTTATCGATGTCAATGGGGTTTGAAACTTCCCTCTACCCTATACACATCAAGACGCGTATTAATCTTGCTACGACACATACTGGGCGATCCCGGGCGATAAGTAGTCCAATTTGGCAAGATACGTCACGTGAACCCATCCATGTCGAACTTAGTACTATGCTTTGTAAAGCCTCAGCAGCTTCGCCCTTCTCGACACCATGCACAGGCTGTGCAGTGGGCTCGTATTCGCTGGCTATCGAGTCTGGATCACGTCACGTCGCGTCGGATCGCGTTACGCTCTCGACACTGATCGGAGATTAGCGCTGCCAACCCCCTGCCACGATGCTCTCCCTTCAATCCGCACTTCGCCCCTACTCTTGCGACGTTACCTACCTACCTACCTACCCTACACCATCCCTCGGATTGCATTCAAATCACGCACAAAGAGCTCAACTTGAGAGCTCCTCTCGTAACCGCACTAGTGCCGCGCCTATCTGACAGCCGCATCTAACGGATTTTTAACGACCTTTTGTTGGCCAAAAAAAGAATGCATATAAGCTTCCGATAGTTATACCGTCCTGTGAACGAGACAACGCACGAAAATGACGATCAGATAGCACCTATCTTCAGAAAATTCCTGCCGGTGAACGGTTGGAACGGAGGGGAGAAAATAGGAAGTCAATATTTTATGCGCTCTCCTCTCTTGCGCCGCGCAAAACTAATTCGAGTTAAAACTGACTTTGTTGAAACGTCGGGACCTCGAGTTACTCCTATTCTGACGAAAAAGTGGCAGGTGACACAAAGATCTGCCTATGAAACTAGGGGCAATTTAATTGTACACTATCACTTGGAACACCTATGTTTACAAGGTTCCGAGACTGGAGAATCCTGAAATTCAATTGTTGTCGACAGGTACGTACCTTAAGTACGACCCAGTGATAAATGACTTCTACGGCGTACCTCGTCGTTACCGCCTCGTTTCGAACTTCCTTGCTCTGGCATAGTTCGTTTAACGTCACGTTGGATCCTCAAGATGGCGCTGAGCACAGGAGGAACGATTTTGCGAGAGTCGTTAGCACGGCACCGAGCCACGCCTCCTTGTACGAGGCTGCCTCCTTTTCTGTACGAACGCGTCGTACTTTGCAAAGAACGACTGAAAAGCACTCGAGGCGAGACCAGAATTGTAGGAAGGACTCGAGAAACAAGAAATAATCGTCCCATTATCGAGAGTTTAACGAAGCTTCGCTTATTATTAGGCAAGGTCTGTGTGTGCTCGGTAATGATGGAAAACTGGACTACCTAACCGGAGAAATATGAACGTTTCACTGACATCTCGTTTATAATGTTAGCTCATGTCTTATGATAATATATGCAACACACGCAATATACGCAAATGTAAGAAGAACCTATAGTTGGAGCGGTTTCTCACATTCGATTCTATATTCTTGAATATTCTGTGAAATGGCTGTACACGTAGCTGTGCCATTTATTCAAAATAATTTATTTATTCAGTAAAAAAATATGATGATAATAGGAGTGAGAATGTGTTAGAAAAAGAAAAAAAGGAGATGTTTGTAGCGATCTTTGCGACAGCTTCTCCTGCCTAGCTCTACCAGTAAAAATCGTCCGTTCGCGTGAGAAGTGAAAAACAGTTTCCTACTTGCTCGTCATACATCACGTGACTTTATACCGGCACTTTGTTAATTTCTGCACCTCAAGTTTTATAGTTAATGTGCGCTGAAATGTAAGACTTGCGTGAATGGTAATCGTTTTTCTGCTATAAAAACTTATGGTTTCCGTTCCACCTCTCTCTGTTACCTTCTATAAAAATGTAAATACCAGAGTCATAAATCACTTTTAATCAACTTCCGTTTTGATACAAGAGCTCGTTAAGCGAACACCGCGAGTGTGCTGGAATTAATAATGCAATAATACCCGGTAACGTATTGAATCGATGAAGAAGGATGTTTCGTGTTCACGATCGTATCGAAAAACATGAAAGTTTATCTCGCCGAACAGTATTTGAAAATTCTCACAGCGACCTCAATCACCAAGCAGCATCTTTCGGATTGTAGGAAAAATACATATCATTGCGAAATCAATGTGTTGACGAGCCCTGTGAAGAAGTCGTACGCAATTCGTACCATTCGTTACTGTAAGTAGTGAAAAATGGCCTCGAGCTTAGATGGAAGCAGGTCGCGTCGGAAGAGATATAGATAGGTAGGTAGGCAACTATGGGAGGATGATAGAGTGGGCCTATGCATTCGTCCGGTAAATAGCGTGATTGATCGATATTATATTCATAACAGGCAACGACTTGTCATCAATCATACCCCGTCGCGCATAACTGCGGGTCTCTGTAATATACCTGCCTGGCCGGTATAATACATTACGCCTCCAGTTCGTATTCAGTACACCGGGTGATCTAGAAACATTCTCCTTACGCCTGCCGCGGAAAGCGCGCACGCTAGAAAATTAATGGCCTCGACAACGGAATGACGCATTGTAAATACGCTACACGTGTTTCATTTTTTTCAAAAACGCACCCGGGGGAACGAAAAGCGTGGAGAGAGCGCGTAGCAACGGGAAATTCCGATCGAAGTAATATTTTCAATATATAGGGCTCATAATCTTCATGTACAGGAACAACGCACAGTTACGTGTGTGTCACACGCTTGCGTTCTGGATGCGACGGGTTGATGGGTCCCCGGTGCTGACACGGTAGCCTTCCCCCGCTGCCACTCAAAGCCTCTCAGGTAACGCGATCCCGGCAGCCTAAATAAACAACTTAGAATAAATAAAAGCTATTCTAAATGTCAGTACGGTGTTTGCCTAGCTGTCACGGAAGTGGAGGGCACTCTCAGTCTCAAATGGATATCGAATCGGCCGTTCACAGCCGTCCTCTTTCGGCCTGCGTTAGACCACCGTCTCGCGTTTGAACGACATTTTTTTTTTATCATAATCGTGCTCATTAAATTAGCAACGTCAGGTTATCTTAGATTGTCGGACTGTCTCTACGCAGATATGCTAATGCTCGGTGAAAAGAGGTAATAAAATGAAAAGATAAGAGGTATATTGCGCGACGTCCCTCTCGATCAGGAAGTTGCGCGGATCGAAATAAAATTCCTAATTAATGCACGGCTCGTAAAGAACAGGAAGCGCGTCGATTCCACATTCTTCAGCGATCGGGAGCAATCGCGAAAGGCGACGGGCGAGATAAGCAGACAGGCGGCTCGATGGAAGAAGCAAATGAAATTGACAGTCGACGTTTGTCTGCGCGCTCCTCTCGCTCGTAGTCTCTCTGTAGTCTGTCTGTCAGCATGACACCGAGCGACGCCTTCTTTATTATACATTCAATTATTAGGCGCTGCGCATGACAAGCGCTATTGCATATTTATATCTGCCAGCCGAGGCGAGCTCAGCCGGATAAGGGGGTTCCTGACAGCCCGTCACGAGCATACGTTAACATTCTTAATAACGTACCCCGTTTGTATACGTCCGACGTACATGTACGTGTGTGTATGCGTACATACACGTAATGGCGCGTCGTATATACACGATACATGAAATACACATACATTCACGTTGGGACACGAACGTGTAAAAGCCGCACGGCAGTGGTGTAATTTCAATACACGAGGAAGCTATCAACCTTTATAACCTGTTTATTACGATAATACCGTAAATTTGCATCGCGTGTTCCCCGTAATCGCTTGCCGCGGCGGATGTCATATTACGTTAACTACAGTAGTTAAATAGGCATCCGGGGAATAGGCCCAAACCGGCGTACCCTGAAATTTGCGCCACTCCGCTGTGTATGAGTATCGGTTTCAGGATGATTTAATGAATTCCGTTTCGAATTTTATATGGCAGCTTGTTCAACACCTGACTGATGAAACATCTGACCGATAAATCAGTGGGGATTGTATATTTCTCTGTGTGTATGTGTGTGTGTGTGTGTGTGTTTGTATATATTTCATATTCAATCTGTGAATTATCTGGGAAAACGGACCGTTGCGCTGCAGTATCCGAAGACTGAAATTGAAATTCATATATGCGTTTGATTAGATCTAGCTCTCACCTGCAGCGTGTTATTACAATCGTAGATATACTTGAGGTGTTGCAAATTTCGCAATATAAATATACGGTACTGCTGTATATAATGAACTTTCAGATATACCCGATTCTTTTCCGTGGCTCGCGCATGGAAGGTGTTTTAGATCAAGAATATGTTTCTTCATCCACCACACCTAGATATATACATGTGTGTTACCAAACATTATCGCAGATATTCGCGTCCACGAGATAAAATGCATACCGATGCAGTAGCTTTTTCGTCAACAAAATGCTGAACACCGATCGTATATCAGACACCGCCCACGGCGACCGTGGCTCCATAAAAAGAACAAAAACTTTCTTATTTTCCCCGACCATGGCCGCCTGCTTTGATATACGATACGTTTGTACCGTGTCGGCCAAAGCCTTCGAAAGCCGACCATCTACCGTAACAGCATTTTTATGCTAAACTGGTCGATGCAACTGACAAGAATTGACAGAATTCGGAAAACAGCTGACAGCCCGCCATGCAGCCACTCCTCTGTCCGCCGGCGGTAAATTTCAAACCGCTTCTCCCTACTTTTTCTGCTGCCACAAAACGAATGCCGGTCCATTTCTACCACGTTCGCAGTCCCGCCCAGATAACCTCGAAAATTATGATTAAACACGAGAGAGAAAAAAAAGAGATACGGTATTAAAATTTCGAAAAATTTCGCGTGAGACACAATCCAAATAATTTAAGAAATTAAACGGAGTTTCAATTGATGTGTTAACTATGTAAAATAAGTTGCTTATAGAAGTGCTGTATGCGTAATCGCTAGCAAATTTGTTCATTAATGGACGTATATAATATTCACGTGAATTTTTATTAATATAAAATATCGCATTCATCGCACATGTGTCGCTTGGTAAGAATCTAAAGCCAATTATTGCCGTGTCACAGTAGTTGAGTTTACACTTACACGTTTAACACCTATAAATAACGCCTCGTAATGAAGAAAAAAAACTAATTCGATTTAATCGCGCTATTACATGTCAGCGCACAATTTGCCACGCCCAAAGGCATGCGAGATGCAAGGCGGATGTAACTGAAACCAACTTCGATACGCGTTTCGCCAACAGTTAAAATAGCATTATATCTCCCGGAGAAGCTGATGTCGTGCATCATATTAGTACTTGTGAAACAGCATCTCATTTGTATAATTTGCATGAGTTACGAACGATAGGAAAAGATCTCTCATACGTAATTTCATCATCGTAATATTGCTACTCGTAAAATATCTTTCCTCATTTATCTGTCTATGTAATGCGAGTCCGCTCGATATTTACCATTCGATGCGTAATGTTCTCTTATCTGTATTTAATTCGTAGAACTGCAATTTATTATACTGTACACGTGCGCACGCGTGCTTATTAGAGTTAATGCGCCGACCATCGCATTGACATCATCTTCACTTACATTCGTATGGACGTGCTGTTAAAATTGCACAACACTTGGCGATATATCGGTAGACGAAAGAATACATTATAAGAACGCATTATGACGGATACGTGTCTATATCGGGCTATCAGCAGCGTCTTAGCATCAGACTCTGGCATCGTCGTTATGGGCATGACGTTGACGGACGGCTCTCTTACACACGGTTGACGGGAAACACAAATTGTGGGCGCAGCTGCGCCGATAGTAATCAAGAAACACGGTAGGTAGTGGAGTAGAGTAGCCAGCTAATAATTCTCTCCCACTCCCCTTATCTTTCTTCGTTCTTCTCATCACGCACTCTTTCTCTCCCTTTGTGCGAGTTTATACGCACATACTGTAGGTTATAGGAAGCGACGGTACGGTTAATGGACAGACAGAGGAAGAGAGCAGGATGGGACTGATGACACTTCACAGGAAAATGATGTTGATCCAGGTCGATACCTGTCATTCGTTGGCCGATCTACTGCTGAGATTGTTCCTAGTCCTAGGCCCGCGTCGCTTTACATTCGTGTGTCCCCTACCAGTCCTGAATATCCGCATATAATGAGGACCAATTGTGGTTCCATTATGGCGTCAGAGATATAACGTACAAATACGCGTTACCGTATATCGTGAAAATGAAGGAGCGTAAGCGGTGTGTGACATTTAGACATTATGAATATACGCTTCCTCTTTCGTGCGGTACGTATGTTAAATGGTATCTCCGAAATGAAGATATCAATTTATGTTAATTTCTCTCAAAAGTTATTCGGGCGTTACTATGGAAAAAAAAGATTCGATCGAACGTATACGGCGCACACTTTGGCATTTCGTAATGAATAACATAAATATGCTATTGGCAGATATAATAGAGAAACTCGAAAGTAGGGCATGTAGTACAGATTAGAATGTAAATTGGCTTTGAGTGCCGTCACACAACGCGACCTAATCTCGTTATGTTTAGGAAATATGATGCTGATGGAGTGCTTGTCAGTCACCTTCGGCGATAGAAAGCGCCGTTCATTGGCTAGGGAGGCGGTGATTGAATATGAACCGGGGGAGATATCATTATTTATTCTGTATGTGTCCTCTCATTTGAATTGACACAAAAGGCAGACTCGTAGGAATGACGATGGATCCTTCAGAGGCGGAATATTAACGAAATATTTTCGTAAAAACTTATATATTGAAGAAATTTTGCGAAAAAACACACCCTATACCAACGATCGATAAATTTTCCCAACATGACAAAGCTTAATATTATCAGTAAATAAGTTGCCATAATGTTTGAGATGGCGAACGTAAAACAAAATATTATCAGGCATTTCGCAGCAATCATTTCACTTAAATCGTTCGCTTTAGACGCGATAGAAAAATCCAATTTGCCCAGGTCACGACGGGCGTACGCGATATAAAACATACCTGTCAGTGGCGCGGAAAGCGGCTTCCACAAGAGTCGGTAATGCACGTGTCACGTGAGTGGCATAAAAGACAGGAGTGATGGAAGGCTAAATAGCAACAGTGTCGTGACACGCAACAGTGACCGAGCGGCCGACTGTCCCTGTCCGCGTGTGGAGTCACTGCGGCGCGACAAGTTGACATGTTTGCACAGAGGCCGCACGCTGATCGCGCACGGGCATTAACAAATACTCTGCTATTCGCAGGGTAACAGGATACATTCTACGCGTGTACAGGATACGCCAAAGGAAAGTTCATGAAAGGTAGATGGCCAGGAATCATGGACGTGCGACGGGATTTCTGCCACCGCGCACGATTAAGATGGAAATGGAGAGACATCGGGAGAAATTGTTGAGCAATACGCAGCAATATCTCTGTATATTTCCGCTTTATTAAAATCAATAATATGACGTTATAAACGTTATAGTTAATGTTTACAACATTTCTCATTGCGTTTCATCGTTACGAGGATTAGCGCTAAGATGTTATGGTGGTTAGCTGACGAAACGATTTAAGGAAAAAAATGGCAGAGAAGGCGTTCGTGTAAACGTTGTCCTCGACGTTATACTGGCACTCTATGCTCCCTCTTTATGAGCCCTTGCAGCAGCTCGCCGCCACGTATTTTCCTCTTTCGTAATGTCTCCGCGCGGGTCTTTTGTTCCCCTCGATGCGGTAGTTTCACCGTAACGTATAAAGTTTGTGTTTTCTTGCGTGGCGTATAGTTGGCTGTTCTCGCTGGCATAAAGCCGGAGAGGTCGCCAGAGGATCTAGAGGGCGCTTTAGGACGGCTACCTCTTCCATTTTACTGAAAACGCTTAGAGTGAAACTCGAATTGGATATCTGGGTCGAGACATAACCGCGGTTACAAATGGTGTGCGGCGCAATTCGTCAATATTAATACCTAAATATCAGATCGCAACGGACGTACACTGCCAAAGGCATTATTCACGGGGTTCAACCTCTCACAGAGAGACTTGCATCACTTGGTCAGTGACATTCGTCTAATTGGCGCGCTCACTCCCAAATATGAGCTCGGTAATTGCTGTTTCGCGACAATAACGAATGACTTACGATTATGTTTTCCTTAGTTCCTCGGTGGGAAGGAGGGGTGGCGGAATGGGTCGGCGCAAAGCAAAGTAGTACAATCTGCGAGACCGCCACTTGGCTGTAACAGATACGGCCAAGAAATAAATGTCTGTATAAAGGAGTTGGCAAGTTCTCCGGATGATATCAAGATGCCGCTGGCTAATACTGCTCGCCAGTTTAGTTCGAGGGTGAGACATTTCACCGGGAAATCTACCCCTTTGTCCCGCGTTTATCTTCCTACTCGCGATATGCTCTGATATCAAAAGAATTTCGGCTTTATTTCCTTACTTTCGTTCTCCCGGGAACGACGCGTTGTATCCAATAAAAGAGAAATTATGTCTCGAGTAGGACTTCTGCTCCGGAATAATCCCGTATCGTCTTTCGTCGGCGATGTTCCTGACCGCGCCATGCCTTTCATAACAACATGAGCTTATGTTCCATATATTTTGAAGCAACGTCTCGGGCAATCATTCAAGTACCTCTTCGTTCATGACGGAGTTTATACATTCGTAAAATATGCATTCGTGAAGTTAACTCGGGCCAGAATTATAAATAAACAAAAAATCAATATCTAAGTTAGCCGACGATACCATCGCTTAAGTGTCACAAGGTGTTGTTGCTGAGGAATTGCCAGAATTCGTCGCAACGCGATCGATAAGGAAACACATAAATTACCGAATAAGACAAGCGAATACTGCACCGGAATATCACGCGTCAACTGGCTAAAGCGCTGGTTTCGGAAGTGAGGAGACAGCGACTGTCGCGTGGCAGATGTTTGGCCAGTTGTGCGTCTTGTTCCATTCCGCCCGAGAGGCAGAAATGTGTCAACGTGTCCGGCATGAAAGACGAATGTCCCACGGAGGTTCTCATTAGTAGACCGCACCGGGAGTGTTCCAGTGTCCCTTCGCGCTTTTCCATTCTCTCCACCTTCCTCGTTCGCACTCGGCGAGGTTCTACAGGTACGTCGAGAAATCCTCGGTCGCTTGTCTACGCTGACGCCTACTAGTTAATCTTCGTATTCATTCATACGAAAGTCCCGACTAATGATTCCAATATATACACGCGGAATGACATTCACTTTTTAATCGGACGTTTTCGTCCGGCCTCTTCAATACCAATCGACATTGCTAATATTTTGGACAGCTCTTGACGTTTTTCTTATTTCCATTTTAATAACTGATTTGTCATCATAAATGAACGTCTTAGAGGAAATGAACTTAATGTCTTTTGGCAAGTGCATATGTCCTCGACGAGGAAACGGAGATTCATTATACGCTATTTTGTTTATCGGACGCGGAGTATTATAATAATGTTAGTTTAGGGCCAAGTTGAAGTTTTTTTGATAGATGAAATGGCAAATATTTTGCAACGATAACGCGTACACAGAGAAATGAAAATGATTGTCCGAACTCATCTCCAAAGAAATACGTTTACGCGTTAGCTTTCGTTCGCCTAGGATACTCGATGGTCGTAAAGTACGCCTGCCACACACGTCTTATCCCTTTCACCACCACATTCCGAGAGAACATCGGCCATATATTCACGCCATGATGGCTTCGGAAAAATTTATAAAACAGCAATTTTACGACGATTGATCGTGACACGTATTTTACTTCTAAATTGACTCTAACTCGAGGCTAACGTATGGTTATGGCGTTTGCCGCGTCGGGGAGTCATGTATCACAATTGATCAAAAATGGACGTGACAAAATACACTTTGCGTTCTCGAAGAAGGATGTCACCGTACGAAAAGTTTCTACGATGAATCCCAACGTTTGCCTCTAGGCTGCTTGTACGTATGAATCAACAACGATCGGTTAGTGCAACTATACATCACAGTCGGAGATAACAGTCGTGTTTCCCGCCACAAGGGGCAACCCCTTGTCGTAGCGTGCGAGTTGCATCCACCAGGAGTGAAGCCAAGTCATCTTAACGCAGTATGTCACTGCGCTTCTAATCATCTCACTTATTATTACGGCATGTGAACAATCGCTGGGACGCCCAATTGACCATTTATAACAACAACAATCGTATCTATCCGTTTTATCATTTGGTTTCAGGTAGGTGCCTTTTAGGCGGATAAAATGTCAGTAATAACGCGATATTCCAAAAAAAAAATAATGAGATCCACAACTTGCGCACCATCTTATCTTCCGTCGTAATCGGTAAGATCGCAGCTTGCCGCGGCGAAATGGCAGAATAGATCGAAGTCATTTCTCGACGATCGATCAGGCTGGCGTGCGGCGGCCTTAATCGGCAACGCGTACACGGATCGGTACACGCGTCAGGACGCGACGACGTAGTTAACGGCTTCCAGGAATGGTCTCTCGCTCCGGTCTCGACACGCACTCACTGGCCATATCGAGGCTCCATCTGCGGCTACCGTGCCACGCCGACAGACGTTTCGCCGATCGGCAATCTCTGCCGGATTATTATGCCTGTCCACTGGCTATGATCGCCGCGGACACGGCGGTATGCCGGCCTCATTAGCTGTTCGGTGCTCGGCTTAAGCCAATGAGTAATGGGCGGCTGCGCAGTGCTGCCGCCATGACTGCTCATATCTTTCCCGACAGATTTACCGTCCCCCTCCCCCCCCCTCCCCTCTTTATTCGGCGCGCTCTCTACACTGCTCTTTTAAATCGTGTTAAGATTGACGAGTATGCGTTTTGTACGTACGAACCTATAATTTAGCGCGCGTGCACACTCTCGCATAATTCTCTATTCGATCGTTATCGTTCTAATTGCCTCAGTAAAATATCGATTTCATGTAATATCATTATCGCTCGTCTCAGCACAAGACGCATCGAGCTTTCTTTTTTCATGCTTTCTCTAGCGGAGGTCGTCTCTCGAAATTTAAATTTTCAACCATCCGTTCTGGGTGAAGTCTTTGATTAAAGAATTCTGTACAGCATTTTTGTCGGAGGGACATCGCTATTTTACAATTTGACAGCGAGCACGTTATTGCACTATTTTAATCCCACCATCGTGTGATTTCCATAGTAGAGATTTTTTCGTAAACATTCACGCAATCACGATATATTTGAACGATCGTCAGGAAGAATACGCGAGGTATGACCGTCGCAGACACGCCGGTATGCCGAACTCATTACATGTTCGGAGCTGGATTTAAACCAATGAGTAATGGTGTTTCATTGCCGTCGCCGCGGCTAGCCGTATTTTTCTACGCCAACTTATGGCGCTGGCCGTACTAGTTGCGATTATTTATAATGCCAGTTCAAAACCGGCTTTCATGCCTTTTGTCAACAGGATAGGAATAGGCAACGCGCACGGCTAGATTCTTACGGAGTGCCGCAATATAGTACACGGAATAAATAGCTGCGTCAGAATTCCGTTGATGTGGTTATGTATCGTTCGACCGTCTAATTGCAATTCAATCGCAAATTACGCATCGCGAAAAATATTTCGGCCGATAACTCGGAATTATCACTCGAATTTATTCCGATAAAACGTTTCGCAGTACGTGCGAAATAGTGACGCGTTTTAAATATCCATGTATTCGTTTATTTGTCCTTCCGGAACAGTATCGAGCAGAATGGTTATACCGTTTTTATTCTGGCTCGAATGGTGCTATAATCCCCCAAGGATGAATATACATGCATGATACAACGGAGTCGATGGGAGCTGTTCGCTATGTGTGTATGCAAAGTGCCTTCGCCTTCCGCTATTATCAAGCAACTCCTGTATTTCTTTCAACATGATGTGACACAATCATTTTCTTTGGACTTATCAATATTTATATTTTTAACATCTGACCAAGAATGCATACTTTTCGCAGTAATACGATGCATTTTTCATTAGTCACTTTTACACAAGCGGTTACATAAAAGTTACATAGCAATAAGTATAAAGGTGCGATCAAGTGCGCGATTCGGCGATTTCGACAGTTATTTTCTTTTTTTTTTTTCGTACACATTTCGAAATCGTAAATAATGCAAACGATGTGTTATCGGGCCGATGAAGGGGAACCGATAGTCTCGAGGAATTACTTCTTTCACATTTCATTTCGTGCTCGTTCTTCTGGGTGATGCCCAAGATGCCGCCCACGCATGCGTCTATAAGAGCCGACTGATATATCGCCTCGTTAATGTTTCGCTTCATCAGATGTTATGACTGAACATCCTTTACCCTGCCACTGGGTGGTCATTTCTGGCTGCTCTTGTTGCGAGGCCCGGCGTTATAAATTATAGCGGACGTCGCCACGCGCTCGTAAGTCGCGCGTTTCGTCTTTCAGGATTATATTCTGTAAGCTCCCATATCATCTCTACGGTACCGCGATCAAAAATTAATCCGCGGTATCATCACAACGTTACATCGGCCTGCACTTTCCGTGCCGTCCAAAATAAACGACGTACGAAATTACATCCAGCCCGAAGTAAGATGTAAGTAAATTGTATCGTAAAGAAGGATGAATTTCGACTGAGACGTTGTCCGTCGAACGTGTGCGTCGGTCATTTTACGTAAGTAAAGTCGTTGTTACGCGAATGTCGTTACGGTAAATTTGATCGTGGTTTATAAATAATCTGGGTCAAGGCTGTTTGTTGCGCAAAGCACATTATAATCGCGGAAGCACGCTCAGTAATAAATTTGTCGCTACGCTGCTGTCGTGGCAAAATGAATGATAAACACCCGGCCAAATTATCCGCTGCTGTCGAAACAACAAATCTTTGTCTGTGAATCTTTACAACCGTTGGAATCAGTTGATATATGAGGACTAAGAAATACGGTGTGATTAATGTTTTCACCGCCGTATTTCCGTTCTGTTGGTTTAGGCAGACACATGCTCCGCTTCTGCAAATATCCCAATCTTTTATTCTTTTTTATTCTATCGTCTATTTCTTGGGTGTAAATCTAACATGACCGGACACATCAGTCGTCCGTGATTAAAAACTATCATTTTGGACTACTGAAAATGTGCAATGCATCGAATATATCGGATGTGTTTGATTGAATATTTTTTCACGACCCTGCAGAGCTGGGGAAGTAACGCGTAGACAGCGTTAACATCGGTCAGTATACTCTATTCAACGATATTTTCAACACAAACCCCGTAAAAACGTAATCGACATGAACACGCATACCTTCCAATGGGCGAAGAAAAAGTCCAGCGCGAAAATATGGAAATATTACACGATAAAGATTATCTCTCGCGTCGAGTTATCGTTTCCCCAATCCAATTTCCTATTCATTCTCTGAACTTGACAGTCAATCTATGCGTATTACGTAGGGACCGTCGTAGACGACGCATTCGAGGGTGAATGCCTTTCCGCACGGTACACGCATACCTTCGTGCAGAGGGTCGCGCACACGTACGCGGTCAAAGAATAGCGTAGGCCACGATCTCTGTAAAGGCGTCGCCGTTTAGATAATAACGCGCATTTTATCTCCCTCATAAAACCTAATTTATAGCCACATCCCAAGTCCATAGGCGTGTACGTACGACCGTCGTGAATAGGAAGGACTCCGACAGTGCCGTAATTTGGGGGAAAGCACCCGTTTGGGATTCGAGTTGTTTCATAAATTTCTTTTCGAAACGATAAAGCGTGTCGCTTTTGAAATAATGTTGTTACAAAACGGTATAAAAGTTCCATCGTCGCGAAATGTATTCTTCGTAACTCTAATGTTTGCGTAACGTATATAGGGTTTGATAACGAATCGTTATCCATTACCATGGTAAAATTTAATTAAAATCCGTACTATAAATTGGGAAAATTTGACGATTCTCTTCCCTAAGCTACACGTAATATAAATATATTTTGAAACAACCATTGTACCACAGAATAATATAAACATAGGGATAAATAGTACAATATACAGCGACACTTTGTCGCGCGCGCTGAATCGATATAGGCGGAAGCAGTTTACGCAAAAATCAACTCTCGTGTAAAATGTGGTGGTAGGTACGCCACTGAACAGCGGCGCACACAGAAAGAGAGAGACGCGCGTGACAGAGAAGGCGGGAGGGGGGAGGACAAGTCTGCATCAGGAAAGGTCGCCGAGAGTGAATAGGACAGTAATATTATATCGGTGTTGAAACTTCCCCTTCGGCATTTAGGTGACGAAAAATATGGGCCGTCACGTGCGCGCGCGCGCGCGCGTTCACGATGGCTCGGCGCAGTTACCGACGATAAACCGCGTACGTGTTTACCGTATAATCTCCGACGGGCGGCGATAAATCCGTGATTTACTCTCATTACCGTGCCTCTGAGTGTTACGACTTGTGCTTACGATATACAGCCGACGGGATAGTTTAATTTATTCATATTGGCGTACCGTTTTCTACCGCCTGTGTCCCACTTATAGCCGATCGAAATAAGAGTCGCACCGATGCACGCGACAATAATGGTCCCCGTCGTTATTTGGCTCGAAATAATTCCCCTAATTGAATGAAAATTTATTTACATTCTCATGCATCCCGATGTTATGTTTACGAAACTACCTGTTCACTCTCTCCCTCGCGATGAATTTCTGACGCTTTCTAACGCGGTATTGCAGTTTAATTACAACAATCCCGAAGAGCACGTTACTCAAGAAAAGTGTCATCCAGCAAGCCGCGACAATTACGGTTCCGCTGTTGAGTTCGAGGTAACCGCGCGTTCTTACCGTGGCTTTAGAGGAGAAAAATTTATATCGGGCCGACAGGGGGCGCTTTGTCAGCGAAGTGCAACGAATTTCGCACCGGCACGTATCTAGAGTAACGAGAGCGGCATATGGACGTGTTGCACGAGAGTGTAGACGGGATCGCAGGAAGGGCGGAGGAGGTTCCGCGAGGGTATAAGGTAACATACATCACGTTCCCAGTTTATGGTCCGATACGCTCCTAGGAATTGGCACCCGTGCCGAGCTTTCCCGCAAATGCAAGGAACGCCGGGGGTGCGAGGGTAGGAAGATACGAGGCGTTATGGCTCTTCCTAGCTCGTAACCTCTGGTCATAAAGCTACTGCACGCTAAAATATTGTCCGCCGCCGCGCCGCGTCTCCACGCCTACGCGCCTATCCGTCGATCTATCTTAATGCTATTACCGTAATTTATTAGCGTCGTTCCCGGCCGATAAATCGATCCTCCGTGTCTGCCCGAAAACGACTCCGGCCTGGTATAAAGATCGCCCGGAATATTATTATGAATTATTATAGACGTATACAGGAATTCATTCCATTACAGCTTTGTAATCAATAACTTTTTCAAACGTTCTCTCGGTCTTTCTTGTTGCTTCAGAGGAGATTATCGAATATAAGAACATTGCGTGATACGGCATACAAATTGACGTAATTTCCAAACAAAATACGATGGCACATGGCTGCACATTTTATGTATGTATTACTTTTACAATTTCAATTTGACGAAAATGTCACGCAGCAATTACTGTTGCCGATTTAATAAATTGAGAGGTTATTTACTGCTGAAATAAACCGTCCAATTATTGTAGTACGTTACATTAGACTTGATATCATCGAATTGGCAATAAACATCGGTTGGAATATTTTGGCGTACCCGGCTTGCTCGGTAAATCTTCAATCATTTCGATCGATGCGAATGTAAGTTATGAAAGCAGTTACGGCAAGGATGAATGAAATCAGAGGATAAATGAGATTTTCAATTAAATTCTAGGTCACTGACCAATTTTCCTTCACCGTAATCGACTGAACACGCTGCAGTTGCATGTTTAGCGCATTTACCTCGCGAGTTTAAACTGGAACCTCACAAGAGTTATTCCACACGATTATTTGTCCGAATGAAAAATCGGGATTGATTAGCGCGAGAGACAGCAAAACGTGAATTGGACTGATCGCTCGATGATTTGATCAATGGTGTTGTCAAGTATACGTTTCAAGGAACACCAGCGACATAGACCAAGCGTGAAACAAAAGTGATGTTCGATATTCCACGGCCACGGCGCGTCGAATAATTCAGCAGCGCTGCGCAGTCCATTTCGGGATCGCGTAAATTTTCACGCCCCCGAAATCCCTGCTGTTACAAAACGGCTCATGGTGGAAGCGCGGCTATCACAACCGACGACAGCGTTTCGCGGCCGGACAAAGTGTTTCCCGAACGTCGTAAAAACAATGCCGGACAGTTACGACGGTTCCACGCTCTCGAAAAATATAATCGCTATAACAGGCTCCCTCGCACAATGCGCGGGGCATTAAGGCGCGACTATATTTAACGACGTGCGCGCGGTGCTTCGAGAGCTCGCGTGCACATACGCACACGCGTGCACGCAATATTATTATCTCGTGATTCATAGCGCGCATTCATAAATGTTCTCGGGCCGTATAACGGCGCGGTACACGGCGGCGTGTATCGATTAACGTCGCTTCCCGACGGGATTTACAGCCGGCGACTAAATTATTTAAAGTCTTCATTTGTAGCGCGACGGATGGACGGACACGAGCTGGCGACCACGTAGCCGGTTCTTCTTCGGCCGACGGTGTAAGCTCCTTGTACAGTCGGTGGCGAAAGTGCTCGTCGCCCGGGTAAAGCCACGTTCACACTTGTCTCTTTGCATTCGACCAAAACTGTTGATTCCGCTATTGGCATTGATGCGATGTACATTTTTCTACGCATTTACTGCCATTTAACACGCACCTCGATAGAGAGAATTTGTCGACGAATGCGCGACGAAATTATACCTTCAACATTTATCAACTCGCAGTATGTACTTATCAGTCATTGAATAATATTTCATTAAGAGTGCGCGAATGAAAAATACACGATTCGATGTGGCCACTATAGAAAATTCAGTGAGAGACGCATCTGTGATCACATGCAGGAATAAGATTTGCACACCCCGTAAGCGTGCGGTAACTTTTACACCCGAATATACACGACAGAGATCCTCGGATTGTGTTGGCGTGCCGCGGCTGCCACCGTCCACGCCACGAACGTCCAAACGTTCCGGCAAAAGCGTACGCGAAAGAGAGAGAGAGAGAGAGCAGCAGCAGCAAGAAAGAAAAACGGAGAGGAAGACGGAAAGCCACAGTGCGAGACCAAGAGAGAAGAAGCGTGTGTTCCGGGCGTTCATGGACAGCACATCGTGCACAACGTCGGCGGACTCGTGTGTGTTCCGTGTTCCGAATGCACGGAACAAGCGCTGCTTGTCCGCGGCCACCTGAGTTATGATCGCTCTGTGCCCACCCTGCCTGCACGCTTGTCTGCCCGCCTGCTTGCCTCCTGCTTACCTACCTCCAGGCTCAGCTGACTGCCCTCTTCTTCACCCTTCTACTTTCACAGCGGCCATCTTGTCTCTGGCCGAACCGGTTGGCTTCTCCAAGCTTAAGGTGAATACACACCGACAGCTGGACCATATCGCCGCGCTGATCGCATCTGTGAATAATAATCTGCGAGTAAGAAGAAAGGGCGTGCTTTATTTACGACACAAAGTTTGTCGCGCTCTTCAATTTGACGAGCTGCAGAGCAGAGCAGGTGAAAATCGTGCGGTCGTCTGTCGCCAGAACGCCTCGAAACACGTTGAGAGCTTCTTGCCGCCGACTATACAGCTGTCCTAAGACATCCGTTCGTACGTAATAAACTTTTTCTCCGGCGCGCTTTGGACTAACCTGCCGTTATCTAACCCGACACTCAGAGAAACGTATAAAAATTGTAGCGAGAGACAATAGGCAAAAAGCGCGTTCGCACACCGCTGAACATTGTCCCTACGCGAGATGTACACGAAAGATATATAGCTCCGCGCGCGTCTCACTGACCACGTGGTAAGATTTATCTTTCATTAGTACGTCGTTTGCATTGAATAGACACGTTACGGGTTAACGGGCCGCTCGTTAATTGTTTGTTCTCGTTCTTCGTCCTTCGTCGCTGGTTCCGCCGCGGCTTTGACAAGGTACACCCCGACAGGGATATTACAGGAGCTGCATGGCGTATATCGGCCTGGGGTATGCGAAAAGGTGTAAGAGAGCCTCGGCCGCAACCCCGCGGCAGCGAGGCGTGGTCACCGCAATTACCTCGATAGAGTTACAAGACTCGTTTTATGCCTTCGCACGAATTTATTAGCCCCATTCGCGTCAGTTTAATTACGGACACGACCAGCCGTGATTCTCTCTCCCGTCGGCTGCTCCACCAACTCCCTTTTCCTGGCGAAAGTGAGTCTGCTACCGTGCCAGAAAGATGGCGATCTCTGCGCAAGAACCCCCAAAAATAGTGGAATAGCGATTTAGGAAGGGTGGGGAAGGTGTCTCGACGGAACCATGGTATTCCTGAACCAAACTGGAACACTTTTCCTCTCGTAAAAATTTTGACAACTCAACGAATCTTAGATATTCGGGTTTCTTTAAGTGAACTTTATTTGACCAATGAGGGACTGCCGAGGTACGCGCGCTGGATTGGCACACACCAGAAAGTTCATGAGAAAACTTTAATAATGAAGAAACAGCACATTGTCAGGATTTTTGCAAAAGGAAAGAATTATTGCATTTTAGTTCCAAAACGTGATGTGTTATTTTCTATCGTTATACGCACAAGAAACCCTGTACACATATTAAGCGTGGAATATACGAACGATCGCGTGGTATCAATCGCATCCGCTTTGCACTGAACGTATCCTTGAAACTCAAGCGGTAATTAGTTCTACCACTAAACGCTTAACGGAATCCGAGAAGCTGCTAACTGCTTTGCGCCTACGCAGCTCTCTCTCTCCCTCTTTCCCGCTCTGTCTCTTTCTACCTCTTTTCCTCCTTGTTCCTCCATTCTCTTTGCTCCTTTTGGAAGCACTCCGTTTCTCTCTATCTCGCGTCATCTCTCCGTCTCTCTTTCCCCGCAGCCGCAGCCGCCGCCGCCGCCGCTTTCCAGCTAATTGTGAGCAATTAAGCGAGGCAAAGTCAAGGAATATTACGAAATTAATTACATCGCGAGATTGAAGCTGGGGAGCGGTGTGCAAGGTGTAGATAAGTATTTAAATTAACGCGTTTTTATACATCGCCAGACACGCTTTGCACGCGCTGCGCCCGCATTACACTTTGATTTCATTACATTAACTTATTATTGATTTCGAGTTAAACGTACATTGTTTCCTTTTAATTAATTTTAACACCGGCTGCATCTACGAAAAGTCACAATGTAATTGCGCTTTTATTTATTTACTATTTACCTCCTATCGTCGATATGATGTATCCTTAGAAGGGATACACGCGCGAGAAGTACGAATCCACGAGATCGGCGATTATTTATATAGAAAAACACAAAAAATGTATCCTTTCGAAGGTGTGCATTTTCACGCCTCGCTGTTATAATTGCGACTGCATTGAGTGCCAAAAGGGTGGAGAGCAACAGCCACGAACGTTTGCGAGCGTGACGGCCGACATTGAACCGCGTCCCCTCCGCGAGCCTAGAAGACAAATCGGCCCCGGTGGGTGCAAACGTCGTAATTATCGGAGGCGGTAATCTCTCGACACAGGAGAAAAGGAGGAGGCGGTAGAGGAAGCGGAGGAGACGCTCAGTGAAAACTGCGTGACAGAGTGGCTCGGCCTGTTCACCCTTGGCGTCCTCTGGGCTGGTTTGCCCCCCTTTTGCCCGGAGTGTCGGCCATACATTACCGCCGTTAGAACCCGCCGGCACTATATTATTCCCTGGCGCGGCGTGGCGCGGCTGGGCTCGGCGCGGTACGGCGTAGTGAGCGGTAAAACGAGATAGCGGTAGCTGAAGAGAGAAGAGAAACGAAGAGGTCGAGTGGAAGAAGTGAAAGAGAGCGCGTCGAACAAGCGAGCGAGCCCAAGAGAGAGAAGCAGCGTATCAAGTGGATAAAAGAAGGAGAGAAACATGGCTCACTCGGCTGCTGATAAACTACCCTCCGCGCTCACTCCGCAGGTATAATAAAATGATATCTGGCCGGCTGTATCGCGATTCTGGCTGCGAGCGGCCGAGCCGACACAAAGTTGCCGCTTGCGCGCCTGCGGCGGTCGTGATAAATAATGCCGCGCGGCTCGAGAGAGAGAGAGAGGCGGCGGTCGTCTGTACGGTCCTTCGCGCAACGCACCACCGGAGGCGTTGGGCCCTTCTAAACGCGCGCCCTGTCTGTTTCGGTCCATTTCGCTCATTCGTTCATCTCGTTCCGATCAAACGCGCGTTTCTCTGAACGCCGCTCCCCTCCTACTTGCTCATAAATTGCGAGGCGCGTCGAAATACTTACGCCGATACGTCCTGTGAGCGGGCCGACGAGCTGGAAAACAGCGTCCCAGCGACATCACGCCGCGGCAAGCGGTCGTTCCAGTTTGCACGAAACGTCCTGCATGGCGACGTGAATACGACGTTGCGTGACAGCCGGCTCGTACGCTTTGCTTCGTCGACTTTATCGGATGTAATATCGGGCCCGGAGTGCACCGCGATGCTATCATCCGCTGCTATGCTTAAAACCGTCGAGTTGACTCAGGATTCGCGCATACTTTTATATCGATCTTAACCTCTTACGTTGGCATTTAACTGGCGGCTGCGCGTGACATATGTGTCTATTTTGCTTTTGGCGCTCCGAGAGATTGAGAGAACGTTAAATGGTGCGTTAGAAACTTGGAGAAAATATCCGATGTGTCATTAAGGATTTAATTAATGCAAAGCAATAAATGCAAGTCGGATCGACGACGCGCACGAATATCTCATCTATTTGATCTTTCGATCAAACCTAATCTCATCTAAGTGAACCATGTGCGTAAGACACGATTGACGTCTTCGAGTCGCGGTACAACATCCGAGAGAAGTCGTTCCTACGCGAGAAGTTAAATTTTATTGATGGTTTAAGAAAAGACTGACCTCAATCAAGAATTCGTCGAAGGGACCGCTTAAAAAGCTTGGTATCATCAATTGAGATGTTAAACGAATGAAATCTCTCGGTGGGGAAAATATTGATGTGTATATTGATTTCAATTGTTAGCTTACGCACGCCTTCCTTCCCGATCCTGTGAAGGTGCTGTATCATCTTGACTCATTGCAAAGTGTCAACGAAATCAGTTAAGCCGTCAGAGGGCTTGTCGGCCGATAGCAAGTGAGCTTGAAAAGTTTCGAGGAATCGACCGTCAATCAGGCGAAGAGGGCATCGTTGAAGATCCATTACGGAACAATGTCCGGTGATTAGCAAACGCCAGTGATGCTAACGACAAGCAAACAAATCGTGGCTTATCCCGGATTACGTCTCCCCAAGGGGTACTTAGTTGCCACGACGAACCAGGGTCTATACCCCGGAGCCTAGTTCCGAATATTATACACCGCCTGTCACTTCCCTCCGCTATGGCTTATACCACCCCAACTCCTCCTTTAACCTGTCAGGTGAGAGACGCCGTACCAGTTATCCGATGGAGAGAAGCCTTGACGAACGCCATCCGCAAGACCGCTCTTGTTCGATCACGACAAAAGAGAACGCTTGCCTCTGTGTGTCCGTCGACGTACCTTTACAACGAGAGTGGAGTTTGCCAAAAGGATAATCGATGGTGTAAGCCGATGGTTTACATCGAAAGGCGTTGCACGCCACTACGGTGGGCCCAGCATCCACAATTAACGGATACTGGCTTTGTGCGCCTGTAATTATTACTCTAATCATAGCTTCTATAATATTTAGCGGCGAGAATTATCGATCGTATTCTCGGACGATTATGGACATTCTGTTGAATCATTTGAAGCGAAAGGAAACCCAGTGATACATCCGCTTGATAAATCATTGCATTTAAACGTGTCCCTCCGATGGCGCGAAACAACGACGATAAATAACGTATAATTTATTACGCAGGGTTATTACATTTCGGCAGAGCGAGGCGCGACTTAATATCAGAAAACACACTTGGTACACGCGCTTGGTCATCTTGCCTGCGTGTGTGTGTCTCTCTGAAATATTGTTGGCGTCATTTTAATAATAATAAGATCCGTGTGGGGTTAACACAGTCGTCTCAAAGACTGCTCAGTCAAATACGCCAAGGTAAAGTGGCAAGCTAAACGAGAGTCGTGAATGCAACATGTATTATGCGTATGGAGATAATATAGAGCCCCGGGGAGGTGGTGGCTGACTGAGTTTATTTCGAAAGACAACAATAGAATGCATCGGTAGAACGTATTGTATGCAGGAGGGCGCGGTATGGCTCACAATGCCTGCTGCATTATGTATCGCATGCTGGTGGTTATCTCTGTGTGTTGTAATCCTAAACAACCATCCATACACGCACTTCGTGCGGTGTCCATAGTGCCAATGGCGTAGCTGTGTCTGCATCATAATACAGTGTGTCCGGCTGAGAAGAAAGTGTATTAAATACATATTAAATATATATACACTGTCTCTCATTGTTACGCTTGTTATCGGGAGGTCTTCGCTTTCGACCAATCGTTTGATATTCAAGCTTCTACGCGAAAGGCGATTCCATTCCCTCTGCTTATTCCCGGGCAGTTTCGTCGGGCATCTTTAAAGACGTGCCAACGTTGCACGTGCTGCTACCGCGATCAAACGATGTCACATCGAAGATTGGTCACGAGGGAGCGACAATTTTGACCTCGGCAAATCCTTTTCTGAAGGCGTAAAAGCGATCCAATCAACGCCATTGCTCTCCACAATCTTTCGTGACACTCTCCCGACGGCTACGGTCTTTTCCTTCGACCCAATAGAATTCGCACAATTCGTATCTCCACCGGGGGCCCATCGCTCGCGCGTTTCGGCTTTACATTTTTTATGAGACTGAAGAGTCGGGAAATATATTTATTCCGTACAGAAGTAATTCTAAACTTCAGAACTTCACACATTTGGAATACGTGAATCTTCTTGTCCAGGGATTGCATATTTAACGCATTTGTACGTTTCACATGATGAGAGTGCGAAACGAATAAGTTGGAAAGATGTGAATAACGTCGAGAAATATAGAGAGAACATGTGAAAAAGGGGAGCAAGGACAATATTTTGAGCAGCTTTAGAAAGAAAGAAAACGGATGGGATAAATCTGGATGCTTGAGAACATCGTCCGCCAGCTGGTCCCCGTCACTCACGCGGTCTCTTTGATCCCTCTCGCGTGTCTACCCTGCACTTAAGCGCGTTTTCTCAATTTAATTTCGAGCCGTACGAAGCGCACTTGAGTGAGCTCGTAGCCGTAGTTCGCTCTTGTCGCGCAAAAATGTCCAAACTTATAAGTATTATGCATTCCAGCTTGACTTGCGGCACCGGTAAAATCTGCGAATGCATTGAGGAACGCATTTTGGATTTTCCAGAAATGCAGAAATGAGAGGAAAAAAAAGCAGAGGGACGATGTGTCTTGCGATTCTTGTTACGACGTGCATTATAAGATAAATGACAAAGGCGAGGCCTGGCTAATGGATACGTTACAAAATCAAAGGCGCCCAATGCCGACACTCCCGTGTTCCTTAATTAAGTCGCTTTCCCAGTCCTTAAATATGGAATGCCTGCTGGCAGCTACGAGGAACGCTGTGCAATGTCGCTGACGTCCGTGAAGACACAAAACACGCCGGACGCAGGCGCGCCATTTATCATTCCTACAATTAAGGTCGAATTTGCGACAACCACTCAACGGAATAATGCATCTAGGTCTGGGACTGGTTTTTGGCTCGTGCCGTTAGTTCAAAGATACTATGTATGAAATACAGATGTATTAATTTTTATTAGTCGGTTGAAACGCCACTTGAAATGCCACATTTCGCAAGAATCGCTCTGTGATCGATACACGCGATTTAAAGAGTCATAAAGAGTTCCGTGTGGCTCGTATGATGTAATTATTATTCACATTTGCTCGCAATAAAGCTGTTTTGCAACCTGTTTGAAAAAAATATTTGCGAATGACACCAGTTTTATCAGGCGAGTATATTCGCGATAGCTAAACGATAATTTATAGTTTCTCCCGAGTCGTAACGCAGATAATTAATTTGCTTGATGACAAACTATTACGAACAAGATTCCACCGTAAATCTCGACTCGGCGGAGCGTAAGTTTTGAAATATTAAACGAGCATTAAGAATATGTCTTCACCGACAAAACACCATCCATTAACATAATATATTTCTGCTACGGAAACTTCACACAAAATCCGTAAGACGGAAGTAACATCACGCTCTCTAACGTCACGATGGTTCATAAATAAGTTTCAGTACTGCCGAAATCTCCATTCATTTGGAAATCATAATACCGTGGTGTCACGAGACACTATCAAATTTACAGTTCGTTTAATGACTCAGCGGAAACGCAGATTCCCGTCGATGACAGGCCATCGAGAAACACCGCGCACATATGTAATTGTCATCATTTATTTTTAAGTTTTATGTAGCTACCTGTCCGCAACACTACTGAACAGAATTACGCGGAACTATCCTAGCGATAAATCTCACACACGTATTGTATAATGAAGGAAAAGATGTAACAACAACAAAGCGGTCCAAACTTAATAACTGAACGCATATTATTCCTACCGCAATCAGCACCCTGGCCTTCTTGACTCGAAAATGAAATAACGGATCGTAGGCTAGTAATGCGGGAGGTACGTCAACGGAAATTCATGACGTTGTGTCGGATCGAAGCGCTGTGCCGCGCGATGGCTAAGCATCGTAAGTCCACGTCTCGTTCCCTTCGCCTTCGCATCGCCACGCCGTGGCACGTCGTAACGAGGTACGAAGGAAGGCAGTCAAGCAGAGTGAGGCCAGGCACCAGGCGTCACGCCCGCCAGTCATCGAGCTCGTCAGTCGCCCACGAACGCTTATAAAGATTCTCGCGAGCAGAATGTAGATACGAGCTGTCAGCTCGACATGAAGCATGCCGCCGACAGCGCACGGATAGGCGGGACAAGCGGTGGGACAGGCGAATCTATCTCCTCTTTCTCTCTCTCTCTCTCTCTGTGTGTCTGTCAGATGTGCTTCTTTCCTTCTTGCGCTTCTTGCTCCCCATCAGCCGTCACCTAAGTCTATCCTCCTTATACTCTTTCCTTTCTATTCCTTCTAACTCCGTTAAGCCGCGCGTTTCCGTCCTTTTGTCATCCCGCTTGTACCTCTCGTCTTGCGATTCTCCGTCTTCTTCTACTCATTCACTTAGAGATTTCTTAAGATACTGAACTTTCATTCTGTCTCTTTTCTTCCCTCCCATCTTAACTATATTAAACCTGATTTCGTTCATTTCTACGGAGCTCCTGTTTCGTTACGCGTCGTTCCCTTCTTCGATGAACGTTCAGCTGCGATTAGCGCATTTGTTCATTGTTATTATAATCTTCTTTTTCTTTATTTTGTCTCTCACCATATCCTTTATCTTTCTTTGTTATCCCAGCTTGCGGAAATAGTTGAGAGAGGAGGGAGGACTTGTCATTCTTGCAAGTGGCAATTTTTAGGAAGACAGTAACTTTTTGAATGAATACATAATTGATAAAAATAACGATAATATTAAAAAAGTCACTCATACACGTTGTATACTGATATATATTGGACAAAGGGAAAAAGAAAACACTTTCAGTTTGTCTAGCAGATATGAGATAAGCCAGACGCATTTCCATAAACGGAACGTCGCCTCCGCATTTTTCTACTTACGGCGATGCCACGTTTACGTCGTGACTTCTACTCCAGGTGTTGAGCAGCGCAATGCCAGTGCGAAAATGGAGTTATTTTATGCCGAGCTTATGAGGATCGTTTCGGAAGAACTCTGTCTTGAATAGCAACTGTCTCTATATATACACCGTTTATCTTACGACCAACATGCGTCATCTTCTTTTCCGTATCCGATATATTTAGACTTCGAGATTGTCATAACACGTACAACACAATAGATGGCAATCAACTCATCCAGGTGCCTCCTAGCGCGAGGTCGAGTACTAATGCGTTCACCGACAAGAGGAAATTCTACATGATATTGGGTACATAAAATAATATAAAATAACATTTATATAATTTGTACAATTATATTTATACGGCTATAAATATTAATTATATTTTGCTACGTAATAATAATGGTTTTCTGTAGCTTCCGGGAAAAAAAGAACTATTTCAGATTGCATTTAGATGCGCATGTTGCTGATTTGAAATTTTACGTTGCTGATTGCCGGCGAAAATTTATTCGCTCTGTCCGTTTGAGTTACGAGTAGAAAGCTTGATAAGGTAAATCGTACCGGCGATACACTCTAAAATAGCCTGGTATATTTATGATATTCGTTACGATTTTATCTAATCGTGACTCGGGTACTATTAATTATTACTAGCTGCGAACAATTACGCTTCGTGCATGTCTTCCTGAAACTTTCTACAAAACGTAAGAGGCCGCCTACCCGTCACATCAGCAGTTTTGCATCAAGTTATTTATAAAGGCATACGTTTTATTTGTAAATGACGCACATTTCCTTGTCAACTTCATATTCGCTTTGCAATCGTACAACTCATGTTATATAAGCATAACCTATGTCAGAAATAATATCCATTAAACAATCTACATTTTTAAGTTTTAATTAAAAATAGTGACGTTGGCTAATCACATGTAGAGATTTATATTTGTTTAGATGAAAAGTTGTCTTTGAAAAAAACAGCGATTTTTAATTAAATTTGTAATTGATTGTAATGCGAAGAAATAATTTGAATTAGTCATTTACGTAGTAATTGCAATAATGATATTAAAAGGAGTATGGTAATAGAATCAACGGATTAGAATGAGCAATAGCCCGTATCACATGGCGTCGCTTTCATATCATTTCGTATTACTCCTATGTCATTCCGTGCCATATAGTAAATCATTTCGTATCACTGCAACGTCACTTTCTGCCATTAGCGTGCCAGTTGGTACCACTCTTATGTCACTTTCTATAATTTTCGCATCATTTCGTATCCATCTCTATAGCCTTGTTTATACCGTTCGTTAAATATGCGTATCAATTAGTATAATTTTGTACTAAATTAACATAATTTCGGCGGTGCATCCAAATGATGTATTAAACTGGTATGATACATCCTTTTGATGCGTATTGGCTTGATACGCCATCGTTTATATACGCATCGTCGACATTATTTTACACACACACGCATACACACACACATATATATATATATATATATAATTTCTAGTATTATACGTTCACATAATAACAAATCATTCGGGGAAAATACTTTGTTGATCGCAATCAAGTGAGAAAAAAAATCAGTTAATGTCAACCGCAGACCGCACGCATCCTCTTTACATCGAAATACAACGAGCTAACAACGAGGGAAAATTTGATGCCCGACTAACCGCGCGGGCAATCGATCATTCTCACGTCGATCAAACCAGTCTGCAAACGATCGACGAATGGTTGCACGGTGAATTGTAACCAGTCGATTATTGCATGTACCGGCATGAAAATTGGACCGAGGGAAGTAGAGAATTAATCACGATGTTAATTAGTTACAATAACCTCGTACCCGGTGTCCCACTGGTGTGGCGACTGAATTCCGAGAGAGATATATTCCCAGTTTTATTATCATTACTACTTACCATTATCATCACCTGCTCTATTCCTCATGAGCCCGTGTTGCGTACACCACTATAATAATCTTGATTGTATCTCTCTCGTTCTCTCTCTCTCTCTCTCTCTCTAGGCACCGACTCACGCTACTAGTCCGCGTCACTACGTCCAATTATAGTCGCACGAGGGTGTTGCTGATGACGGTAACGACGACGATGCCGCTGGCATCGCCAGGCTGTCGGCGTCGTCTTCGCCTTTGAATATTCTGATCAGTGCAATTTTTCACATTGCACATACGCTTTTTCAACCGTGACTTTCCTTGCAAATGAAATCGCTGGCTGTGCAAGTCGCGTAACGTAATACGGACAATCGTTCCGCTTCGCGCGGAGAATTAATGTTTCGCGAATGGTGAGAGCCGTTGCTACCGTATTCCTGACTTATTATTAGCGACTATCGTATCTTCGACTTTGATAAGGATTTATGTTCTCATAACGATTGTAAGGGGGAGGTGGGGGGGGGGGATTTAATTTCACACAGGTCGATAAAATTATTTGCTTGCGTTCGACGTAGCGAGTAGATATCGGAAAGTTGTTAAACATATTAATTATGATAACTCGTTATTTATAACCGACGTTTGCGAGCTTATATACATGGCTTTAACGAAACTAGTTTTCCGCTGTGAGACCAACGATTATATGCCTCGTAAACTTTCGAGATTTTATTCTCCGAGTGTTAAATGATCAAACACAATCGAATCTAAGGAGAATTTCAAGTGAAATTCTCAACTAGTTTCCCTCCAAGGTAGAATAGCTGTCGTTAGTTGCAAACTTAATATTTTAGATAGGAGCGAGACGAACAACATTATTAAATGGACAAACTGCCCTTTCTATTCAGTGTACGTTCGTAAAACACAGCCATTACATCAAAGAGCTGTCGCGGCGCGTTGTACACTGCAATACTGACGACTGGCATATAGAAGCGGCGAAAGGGGCGGGGGGAAGGTAGGCACAGAGCGAATAAATAAAGCTATCTCGACTTGCGTTTATCATTCGCTATCCGAGCGGTCCTCGTAAATCTGCCCACCATCCAGCCGGCCGACCTTCCTACCAGTCCGCCTGTCTGCCCCCAGTCGATAAGAGTCGGCTACGGGCAATATGTTGCATCTCACCCTCGGATTGCGCTTCATAGCACGAGCGCAATTATGCTACACAAAGAGAGAGTGAGAGAGGTTTTAATCTCCGCGGCCACGCTTGTTCACCTTTCCCTTCCCCGATACTGGTTACCTTATCTTAGGGTCGCCAGCTTCACCGGCCGATAAATACATAGTCAACGGAAGTTACACAGACGTCGACAGACTGCACAGTTTGCAAAGGGATGCGCCGCGTACGATAATATATCCGTGTAACTCCGCTAGTATTTGATCGCAATATACGTTATATCCATTTTTGCCGATAATCCCTGAGAGATAACCGTATTTGTAGCGCGAAAGTAACGTTGCATCCGATATAAATATTTTACGGTTAATTGCACTACAGCCACACGCGCAGGTTTCAGTAGCATGCGCTGCAAGTGGGTTTCGTCTCTGCTGACAGTTTTGAAAACGATGCATTGATTTCAGCGGCAGTACTATCAACATATTCCGGAACATGTCCGAAAACATTGCACATAAACACATCGAGCATCCCGCACCTGCGACTCATAAAGCTGCCTCCGCCGAGTCGAGTATAAACGCATAAAAAGCCGGTCGAAAACGAGCAAGCGGAAAAGGAGAGGCCGTAGACGAAATCGTGCATTTCGTCGTCAGAGACTCACGTGACTCACTCGACAAACCATCGATGTGTCGTTCTCGTGTATACGTAGTTACGGTGTCATGGCTCGTCGTCGGGGACAAATCGTGGCCGCGCGAGACCGCCAAGGGAGGATGTAAAACGTAAAGTGAGAAAGAGACGAGGGCAAACCGTCGCGCCACGACAAACCTTTCAGCGTTTATTTTTGTTCGCTCCCAGTCGATGTGTGACTCGCACAGACTCTCTCGCAGCTTTTCAACTCCGGTCGGAGTCCCACCAACGATGCGCGGATATATACGATCCAGTAAATTCTTTTTACAGCACGGTTAAATCAGCGTGAGATGAAAGGCAGGCCAGAACACGGCTAGGATGATCGCCAGGCTTTAATGCGAATGCCGCATTAGACGCGTCTTCCACCCTCCTGCCAGTAGGCAGGCAGGGTGAGCGCGGATGAAAGAAAGAGAGAAGTCTCTTTGATCCGCTTAGGGCCGGGCTGGGCCGTCAAAGTAATCCGACAGTAGATTACTTTCAATATATGTATACGTGCCGACGCGCCGAGCGAAGTAGTACGGCGAGGTGAGCCGAACGGCACCCGAACCCGCGTGCTCAACGTGTGAGCGCGACCAACGACCGTATCTACCGTCGATTTATGCGCTCGGCATCGCGATATCTCGCTCAAAGCGAGTCGTCGACCATCCGGTTCCCGGTCGACGTACGAAAATAGCAACCGGTATGCAGAAAACATCGCGTGCCCGCGCAACCTGCAACCTACCGCGCGTAGCTCCGCGCTCCGAATTCTCGTAATTCGCGTGAAACTGCCGAGAGATTTACATTCAGGCCGGAGAGTAACGTCCGTATTACGGATGACGCTTCGCGAATGCGTAATGAGACTAACGAGCGTCTAGATGCGTAATGAACGTTCCTCACACGCGCCGGAACGCAATATCTCATGCTCGAAGACCCATCGTACCTGCGTCTTGCCTTTTATCGGATGCCAGGCTTTTTATATTGGCCCGATGTGCCTTAGTCAGTCGGATTACGGTCCGGTGATAACTTCTGGCCGGCAAATTCTTAGCCGAGCGTTCGTCGGATCTTTACTTATCGGACAATGGAGATTTTTGGCGATAACCGAGGCGTCCAAATACGTTATCGTCAAGAATCTTTGCTCCGTAACGCACTGAGTGCGTTATCTGCGATAACTCGGATAGATCGTGCGACGATTCGTTGGATGTAGAATTAGTAGAGGAAGACATGTCATTCCAGGTTCAATCACGCGCACAGCCAATGTACATTCTCGACGTAACAAGTCGTAGATTAATTATGGTGTCGAGGTGAAAGACCGAAAGTACGTTCCCGAAGGCGACATCGGTTCCGTCGGGGGACTTTCACATCTCGAGCTGTAACTGGCAACCCGTCAATTAGTGCCACCGTAGCTGCCCTTAAGGCTCTCGCTGGGCTCCGCTTTTCACTATTATCGTGAAGAATTGCCGCGCGTATACTTGTCAGACGGTAAGTCTCGTTTCTGCTAAGCTTAGTCGCCTATTGCCCCGCTCGATTAACGGTCGATTTTGCCTGTCGAGCAGCCTTTATGGAGATATAAGAGAGAACGGAAGATATGAAATGTAGGACGCAAACCTCTTAGAAACGACATGTATAAATATCTTCCATGTTACGTAAGCGTTATTGGGATATTTTTGATAAGGGACTCCTTTATAGATACTCGCCGTATCGGGTAAGTCATGCGAGATCTCGAGATTCGCCTGATTCGATAATTGTCTGACGTAAACTACATCAATCTTGAATATCCTGTAAATAGTACATAGTACTTTTCAAAATTACACAAAAATGTGTCTCATATCAGCTGCACGATGCGTGTATTTATATTAAGTTCCGTTTCTCCGAGAGCTATTTACCTGTTGCACAGCCGATCAATTATCGATTAGACCTGACGGACGGATCGTTAAAGAGATATGAGCAAGAACCATAGCCGCAAAGTATGAAAATACCTAGAACGGTAGAAAAAGGAACGTCAGAAAAAATATCTAGCACGCTGGCTGGAAGGTTGCTGTTAGAAATCCAGAAATAATGCATGTCCCATAAAAGGTTGCATAATTCGAAGTCACCGACAGTTCGAGATTATCTCTTAGATACGACAGAAGCGCCACGCATTGATGCCCGCCAAACGTTTTAAGAGTATTTTATATACGCGACACATAAAATACACCTGTCAAGTCGTAAGTTTCATTCGTGTTAAAGCTACTTGCCCATTGCTGGCTCGATTAACGGTCGATTAGGCCTGTCGGCCAGCCGTTAATGCGATACGAGAAGGAGCCGAAGATATGAAATGCGAGATACTTTATGATTCGAGATAACGTTATGAATGGTAACGAGCTCAACCCGCCTTCCAACATGTATATGTGTATATCACTTTGCGCCCTCATCTCGCTTTAATCGAAGGGAAACTAATGAAGCCAATATTGCGCTGTAATAAATTTGTCCAGCCGCTCGTATCTATCGGGTACGCGGTAACACGGGATACGATTCGTCGCAAAATATGTCAACCCATAAAAATGTTTCTTTTACGTGCAAAGCTTCGCGTATCACGTGACAATTATAGCATTCTTGAGTGAAAACTTGAAAGATTTTACATTTTGTCTTGCAGACTCTCATTACGATATTATGAATTTTCCCGAGAGCACCATTTAAATTTTCAGATATAAAATCAATCATCAATGACGGGAAACAAGTATAAATATTTTCACTCGCATGAAATAATCTTTACAAATGTATTTTCATTACATAAAATTACCGATGCTCTCATATGTGCAGCGATCATAATTACTTATTAGTTTATATTCCAATATTAAAACATATAACGGTAATTTCGAGACACTCTGTATATACTCACAGTCATATGCAATATGTAAACCGATAAAAGTCGCTCGAAATAACCATTCTCCCAGTTTCGCTGATAAAATGCTTGAAATCAATAAACGAACGTTCGTGGACGCAAATTATTATTACTTAATAATTTCCAGTCAGGAGTTGTGCGAATTGATTTAAGACGTATAAATATGAGGCGTAGTGAAAATCGAGTTTTAATATTGGAAACTACCGAAGGAACGTAAGGAGTTCGCTAACACCTGATGGGTTAATATTTTCAGCAATAAATTAAGATTATGTGTGTGATGTATAGAGAAAATAACGCAGTTAAATTGACTAAAATTTCCGGATCTCTTGCATCATTTTCTTTTTCCTTAGATATTTGATTCGATTGTATTTAAATTTAACGAAACATATACGAAAGATAATAGCTGGAAAATGCTTGATCTAGAAAGTACTTTCGCGCTGCTATTTTACCTCCTGTTGGAATTAATTTTCTGATTATGTGATATACACCTACATGAAACACGCTATGCATATGAAAGAGCGGCTTAAGCGAAGTACAATAGTTGAGGCACTTTCCAGCCGTGATAATGCTTTCGGTTGAGTTATTCCGTAATTTTCGCGAAATTGTCCCGGAAAATGATTTGTAGAGTTATTAAGATTTAGTGAGATTAGAGAGCCACCCACGTTAGGGAATACCGGCGTTATAAAGGTGGACTAAATACGATAGCGAGTTTAAAGAGGATTACTATGTGTGTACAAGGTTTACCAGCATTATTTCAAACGCTTAGTGACGGCAGATATTGAAAATACCAAGCGCTATATATCAATCTGAACGGTCTAAAATTCATTTCTAAGATAACGCGAGTGTATAACATCGGAACATTATGCGGTATTACTTTAATACTACCTTAAGATTCTTAAGGCGGTATTCATAATCCGATCTCATGTTTAAGATCGCTTGAAATTCATTCGTTTTCAGTAGCTATACAATATATTAAGATAAACGATCCGAAATACAGTCCGCCCTTAATCTCAAGAGGTGTCCGATCTTCACGGACAACTTCGACACTCGGTCGAAGAAAATTTGGCAGTTGAAATAAATTCGTCGGGTGCCACGTTGTCGCAACACGGTACTGCCTTCACCAGCCCGTTCCAACGCAACGCCGCCGCTGTATCTTGTTCTTTGTTTAACTCCTTTCTCACCTCCTCACGCCGAGCGGAACGAACGTATTAGGTTATGGACCTCGCTTTTCCAGGCGCGCAAGTTATAAATGGCCGTTGCACGCCGAGCTGAAACGTATATACGCCGGGAGAGTGCACCTCGTATCCTCCATCTCGCGGCGCGTTAACGCGCGAGCGGGAGGAGGACGGAGCGAGACTGGAAGCGAGGCTAGTCGACGTAGTCGATGGAGGCGCGCGGGCCAGCGGACTCGGATTTATGAGACCGTCATATTTCGCAAGTTGCGAGCCGGTAATTCCTGGCCGTGCCGGCGATTTATGGCCGCGGTGTGTCCCGCCTGCGCCATTAATCCTTCCCTTTCGCCCCGAATCGAACTTCCACCTATCCTCTGCGCTCCCCTTTCCTGCCCCGTCGCTTCTCCGCTACCTAACCTCGTCGTCGTACACGCTATTTCGTGTACATATGAGCCAGCGACAATGGGAACTAATCAGTTCTTTTCGTCGGGCGCACCTAGTCGCTCGGTTCTTTTTCACACCAAGTCCGGCAGACGGCGAAGGGATTAAAGGGCCCTGACCAAGCAACTCGCAATATTTCCGTGAAACTTGATATCTATATAATGATGCAAAAATAAAGGTAATGCCAAAAAAAGAAAAGGAGAGGGTTGTTCTCCGCGCAACTGATCCTCGTTGCGAGCATCATGTTGCAGATGACTCGATCCTTCGTTACAGTTGCCCTTTTGGCGGTCTAGAAGTATGAGCGAATAGCGGAGGAAATCCAGCAGTGAATTATCAAAGGCTCCTATCATCACGTGGATTATTAAGGCAACGTATCGCCGTAGGCGATTTTCAACGAGCGAAATGGAGATTATAGGCTGCGCGAACCACTAAAAACGTCCCTGCCGCGACGTGCAAGATCGCGGAACACTTCGTGACGTGTTAATTATGCGTTATACCGTCGTGCGCCTCTATCGTCGGCTGCACTTCAGGTATATCGTCTTAGTTTACCTCCTCATCGGGTATTCATTGTCGCGGCGTAATCGATGCAGAAATTGATCCACTTCGCCTGGCAGATTCATTAACGGGGAATCAAATTGACGGGGAAAGAACTTTATCTACTATAATTAATGGCCGACGGTTCTTATTTCACAATCGATGAGATATAAACGGGGGCAACGTTTCCGTTAATATTCCAAGCAAACTGCAAATTCTATCTCGTTCGATGCCTTTTGAGCGTACGTACGGTCGAAAAACTGCGTTAGCTGTTGATAAAGTGAAAAGATAAAGGAAAGGAAAAACTAAGAACGTAATATATTATCTTGGACAGAGCGTGAAATTAGACGCAGTTACCGCGGTTATCGACGCGACGCTATGAGGAGTGGTCGGCCAACGAAATAATTAATCTCGATCGGGCGTTGTCGGCACTCCTCACAGAAACGAAGAGACCGAAGAGGAGCCGGTTGCACGTCAAGTATGCGCGGAATGAAAACTGTCAGTGGCCTGACACGGCGGACTGGTTGGGGGCGACAGCTCGCTAAATGCACAACCACCCCGCCTGACTCTATCCAACGTCTGCATACCATCCCGCAGCCGCCGTCGCCACCACCACCGCCGCCGCTGCCTCTACCACCGTTGCTGGAAAGTGCGCGGCAATATTGTTGTCCGCGCGTCAGAATGTCCTCGCACACGGCAGAAAAGGACGCGGAATAAATAAATAAATAAAAAAAAAACCTCCCCGTGATTCGCGCGAATGCGTGGTATTGACGTTTCGCGACCAGCAGTCCATTAACCCCCTCGCCGATGACAGGAAGGCACTGGGGAACCGCCGAAAAACCACTTCGACTGTTTACCGCGAACCCGCAAATGCAATACCGGAATTCCTTATTGATTTCAATCTCCAGTTTGATTGTTTCATCTTGCAAGAGATACGAGCGTATTGAATATGTAATCGTGTTTGTTAGCGACGGGATAGAACGTATTTCGAAATTTTTTATGGTGCAAGAGAGTACTTTTCTTCTCTTAGTGTGTATTTTCAAAGGGGGGGGCTTTCTTCCACTTGAAGAAATTGTCCTGTCATTTGGTTCTTCCAGTTCGATAGAATTTTTCCAAATTCAATACGTTCAAGACACTGTAATGTGGATGTTCTGTTAATTTATCTATATTGACATCCGTTAGTTTTCGCTTAACCTTGCGTACGGCGATGACGTGGTAGATATTAGTACAACGTCAAACTTATAATTGGCGTGTCCCGATCGATATTTTAATTTATCTAAGGGGAGTGCTTCGGTGATGCTGTCAATGCACTTAACGAGTAAAGACAGCCTGCCTAACAGGCGAGCAGAAAATTGAAAACGTGACGCCAGCCATTCAGACGTCATGTACCCACATCGTAAGGGCTGTCAGGAAGTAATAAGTAAAAATAGATTTTTCTTTTCAATCAAAAATTTACTCTTACAATTATCTGTACGTCATACCAATATTAGCAGATACGAAGTTCCCTTCAAATGTTATGAATTATTAATGAAACTTGTCATCACGTCCCGTTATTATTGCCCCGAACTGGGCTTTCTTTGTTTAAAAGTACGCTAGCAGAAATGGCCGATCTCTAAGTCATGTTCATTATTGTAATTAAAAAGACGGAGAGGAAACAGAGTAGCCGTTCTGAGAACGTGGTATAAATATCGGGCCGAGCTCAGAAAAAGAGGAAGGGAACGGTTGATGCGGAGCCGACAAGACACGATCGAGTCATGCTGGTCCATTGTCCCGCGGTAGATTGGCTGATTTCGTCGGAACGTTTGACGAAGCCGCACCGATGCTACGTTCGAGATTGATTGGCAGTGATAGGGACGATTGACGAGTACGACCGAAACCGGCACGGAAGCTCAATAAAGGTAATTAATGGCTCAGTCAGCCTGTAGATGTTCCGAAGGAGAAAGAAAAACGACGCAGCGAGAGAGAAAGAGAGAAAGGAGAGGAAGGAGGAAGATGGGCAAAAAGAGTGTTATGTCACATCCGACTTAACGAAGTCTTGCAAAATGCGTTTTTGTACCATTTACTCTTCGTATTTCCACTTCAGTGTACGAGATATCAAGAAATTTGTGCGTTATTTAGCCGATATGTTAAATCTGTCTCGGTACACCTTACAATTTTGTAATACTTGCGAGAAGCTCTTTTATAGAAGATTACTTCCCAAGGCCCCAATTGAAAGAATCAGTTCCGAGACATTTCATTACTAGATTAAAAACGTAAAGCTACTACGAAGATTGCGTGCGCAAACTAATGAACACCGTCTACGTATGAAGACACAGCGGTTACGTTCTCCTCGTTACTCTCTGGACAGCGTCGCTTACGGGCTTTTCAATCAATGTCTCTGTCTGCCACCTTCGTTTATAGTCGGACTTTTCTCCTATTTGCGGCTTCCCTATGTTGTAGCGCCTCATGCATAGTCAGCATGCTAATCATCGGGCTGCCCGAAGCGATGCTGGGTTGCATACTTGTCGGTGAAAGGTGAAATAAAGCGGCGAAGAAGCAGCGCACCGCTCTCGCGAATCCGTTTTACGTCCAAAACGGTAAATTCAAACGCGACGTGGTCTATCGTCTCTCTTTCTTTCCACTTTAACCTTACATTGTAAGTCGGTTGACTCTAATTAGACACCTTTTTTTTTATAACAAACAACACCATATTCTATAAGCGTCAGTGAAAAAGTGAAAAGAGTTTGTGAAAGACGGTCTAGATAGTTGGTAGAAAAGATTCCACACAATAGCCGGATCCAGTCGCTTTTGTTAAACATATTCAAAATAAAATTGTAAATCTATCGCAATTGTACCACAAAATAAGATACACGGAAAGAAAGATAAGAATAGTTAAATCAAATCGGCTATTTGTTTCTCTCAGGTTATACGTTCCTCGTATAAAGTAGAAGCAATTTGTTCAGGAATCGTCAGTCGGCATTTCAAACTGCATAAAAAGACAACAATAAAAGAATATTACTCATCACGGTGACTCCGCATCGCGATATGGTGGCGTCTCTAGCGAGCTGGCGATCCCTCACGAGAATATTGCGCGCTGTCCGCGAACGCCGCTAGGCGGCACTTGGTCGGTGAGCTTACTCGAGAGAAAATTCTATCCAAACGGAATATTAAAGAACACGTTCGACATAGTAATTCAGTTTCTGCTTCCGGTGTTCGTTGTTTATCCCCGTGAGAATATTCCTACGGGAAACTTTCTGAGCGGGGCGGGGTCTCTCGCCATCTTGTTCGCAATCTACGTTCCTCCTAGATTTCGTCAGTACACTGGGACCAAAGTGAATACTTCTTCGAATAAAACACAATCACTGATGAAACGTTTTATGTTGACCTTTTCAACGTGAGCATCTCAATCGAAGATGCTTTCTGCTTCTCATTTATCGAAATGAAATACAGATGGATGAAATCAGATGTATCTAAACTCACAGAAAAAACAAGTCTGTCTCGCTCGGTGCCAGATACGAACAATAAATTAAACGTGGGCTGTAGCGCGAGATTAGAGGCTTACGAAGTGTCTAACACACTCAGTTCTTCGCGTTATTTCTATTCGGCATCGTTAGATGAGTGTAATAAATCAAATCGAGCAATCGAATCCGCTGGTTAAAGATTTAAAAGTCAAAGGATGGTGTGATTCATGCATTCGGCAGAAGATCCGCGGAGATATCGCGGTACCAACGCCGCCGCCGTCAGAAAGTACAGCACGTGAGACAGGACAATGCAGTTTGCGTCTGCTTGACATCTACGGAATTCCCGGAGGCTTGCTGTGCGCCCCTAACGTAGACACAGCCCAGTTACAAATAATCTAATGGCACTCTGCGTTCAATGACAATTTACGATCTAACAAGTATGGAATGAATCGTTGCTTCTGTTAATCGAAAAGTGCATGATATGCAAATTAGAGTGCGGTGATATATTTGCATGCGGATGTATGAAATGTATGCAAATTTCCAATCATCTCATCGAGTATCTTCTCTGACACTCGGACTTTCGCGTGAGAAGGGACGTATTACCGCGTTCCCTATCATTCTTCTCCCTTATGTTCCCTCCCTATAACGGCGTAGAGTCCAGTTTCGCTGGCCAGCGTGCCATTTGTTTCAATCTATGGACAGGACTAATTACGAAGACCATCGAGTAACGCGCTCTCGCGGAGTCTTGTCCGTGTCGGGTGAAGCGCACACACGGCGAACGACGCAGCCCTATGAGCTAGCAGGCGTTACTTCGGCCAGGACAGTTCCTGTCAAGCTACATGGAGACAAACGAGCGACCGGCAATCAACCGCTGTTAGCCCCGTCCGACCTCTCGCCAACCGCCATCTAACCGTTTCTTTTTGCCCCCGAAGCCGCTTCATCATAATTTATTGTGATACTGTCACGTTAATAACTCAATTTATTTCACTGGAGACCCTATTATTTTTACGGTTAGCCTCGGCCTGTCGTCGCAAGGCATTGCGAATGCTCTGCGACCACAGCGCGCGCAGCCGGTTACGCGCTTCATCCGGTCTCGCGTGACTCTTCCGTGCGACGATGGCGGCTGCTTATGTAGGATGAGAATGTTCGGAACACACGTAACAAGATCGCGTATATAACTAATGGGGCAAAACTGGAATGACGGTGGATCTTTCGTAATTGACCTTTGTTCCTCACGCACCGTTGCGGAAACGTGATTAAAAGGACAGAAATTGAAGTTACTTTTGTCAAGAGAATATCATTATTCAACGGTATATTGCATATATAAGTTATAACAATGAAATAAGTGAGATATGTATAAATATACAATATAAATATGGCTGGAGCATTAAAGTGTTCGAAAATCTCCGATTGCGTCACTTTAGAGTGTTATTTTTACGATGACATGAAAGTTTTGAAACTAATCTACGTGTTTGCTCCAACCAGTTGTTTATATAACTTGAAAAAACACATTCAAAAGTTTACGTAAAAATACAAACAAACGATTAGTTGATGGGTATAAAACTCATGATCCAAGCTATCTTGATATCTTTGGGTTGCATAAGCAACCAATTATATCTTCACTAATACATATCGGCCGTAATGAATGACGGTACGATGAGAATTCGATGATGAATTAATGTTACCGTTTTGTTAACGACACCTCATAATTTCCGTTTATGCCGGCTACCGTAACTAAATTGAATCAAGTGTGTCAAATTTTTAGTTCGCGATGGCGCAACTCATGATTTATTCATGTGTGCTAGCAGGTTTGTTGCGTCGGCTTTCGACAGTCGCACTCCAAAATCGTATAAATTAACAGGAATGTATCCCGTCATATTTCATTCTACTGATGAAGCATCATTAGTTAAAAACGAGAAAGAACGGAGGAAGGGAAGAAAAATAAGTAGAAGAAAAAGGTGGATCTTTACAATCACTCGCGATGGTCGTTCATTTGAAATTCAACGGGCGAATCTCTGACGAGCCTACGTTGTTCGCGTGTCTGTATGCCATAGTGAGAGAAAGTCGACGAATTGCTGCTATAATTCACGGAGAATAATGAGAGCTTAATTAGCCACGTGATGTAATGCAGACGCTGTGGAAACGAACCGAAAGACACATCGTGCTGCGCGCCGGCCATAAACCAGCAATTCTTACGGATTAATACAGATATTGTATCTGTGTTGTGTATCTGATGTGTTGTATTTATGAAGCGATTAGCTCGCAGAAACAGAGAACCGTCTATTAAAGTGCAAAATTAACGAGTATGCTTTTTTAACGTTCGAAAGTTAGTATCCGTCGGCATGTTGGCTCATTCGCGCTCGTAAAGTGATTGATCAACGAAGGAATTTTTATTAACTGGCTAAGATTCGAATCTTGAATAGAAAATCAGAAAATATTGCGATAAAAGAAATCACGTCTGTACAAGTTACTGAATAATAAACCAGAGTTATTTATACAAAGCTAAAAATTACATTAAAGTCTTATTATCTATCGCTCTAAAGCTTTGCACCGCAATATATAAATGTCGGATCAGGAAAAATGATCATGCGAAAAATAAAATTTGCTACAGTGTCAATGGGCACGTTTCGTAAAATTTGTCATATTCTACTAAAATAGATTAAATCATCGCGACATTTTAGGGGCCTCTAGAGTGAACTCTGTCAGTGTTATTCAACATACGAAAGTGAAACGATGATACAAAGAGGTGCGCTCTCGCAGGGATATCATTTTCGCATTCGAACGTGCATCCATTTCGCTTTCCCTACCAGGAATTCATTTGAGCGACAATTGAATCGCTGTACTCGGAATCACTTAGGCCGCATACACACCCCCACCCGCGCAGTAGCATTGCCGCCTCACTACGACTTGTATAATTCTATTTGACGCTAATGAAATAAGTGTCACCGGCACTCAGCAGCGATACGAGCTCGATTATGAGCATAGAGACGAGAGGACGAGACAGCGGGATCGGTGGCTTGATTAAAATGCAACGGCTGCTTCTTGTCGGAAACAAATAAAATAAAGATGTTTTGCTCTCAATTTGTTTCGAAGATACATTATTACGATACTGACGTAGCCTCGAGGTTATTCAGGGAATTAAAGAGAAAAAGAAATCATTCCAAACATACGCGATTGTAAATTGAAGTACAGCACGTCTCAAAAGGAAATCGTGCGAGTTTGAAACACTGGCCAGAGCGAATATTTACAAATATCGATGGACACGTTTTCGGCGTTGTTTCGCAATCGGATAAAGGTAGCGTGGACTACATCGCGGTTCATTAAGACGGTGCTGCGGCTGATCTTTCCTGATTCCTCGCGTTTAGATTGTAAAACGGTGCGATAAGGACCATGGAACCGCCTCTGCCCAAAGGTATATCTACCCTCGACTACGCCGGATATATACGGGCTTGCAGGATAACGCGAGGCAAGAGATAGCTCCGGGTTTAACCCCTCGGCAAGCATCGCTATACCTCCTCTTACTTAGGAACTCCTTCGCTCCTTATCACCAGCCTGGGCTATAACCAACCGAAGTTTCCTCATCAATGTCCCATCCAACGTGGCGTCTGCGACTTCCTGCCTCCTCTCGAGTGCCTCGTTATACGGCTTTTGTCGCTAGCATTTTACTTGGAAATTATGACCGTATAGCTTACGAGAAACAAAGATGCGACGGATGAGCAGGACGGACAAGATCAGATACATAAATTTATTGTGTAATAATATGGAATTACGATAGGATGATAAGAAATGAGCCTTATAATAAGCGACGTTATCATATTCGTGTGTTGAAGTTGACGCTACTGCAAGTGCATGTAAAGTCAGTGATATCAGCGCTAACTGACGTATCTCGTTAATTTATTTAATTCTCTTAATTTGACATAGAGCGTAACTAATCTATCAAATTAGATATACGTCGGTGGAAAGTCAGTAAAACAAGAAGACGCGTGCACATTTAGGAATTGCATTTATTTATTTTGCCTTTAGTGAGACTCGGGCTTCGATTAAATTGCCGAACATTTGATACAAATCAGCGGGATAGGCAACATCTAAATAATATATCAATTATGGATTTGTATATCAAAATGTATGTCATATACTGATATAATTAAACATACGTATCAATTTAACTGTCGCAATGTACATGCACAAAATGTATGTTATCCGAAAGAAGGTATTTGTGGAACCTTGATGCCTTTATGATGCTGACACGAAGTTATGAAACTAGTTTTATACATACATCAAAACATGTTCATTGTAAAAAAGTACGCGCGACAAATTAATCGCAACTTTTATCTTTCGCGTTCTACTGTGTTGCAAAATGTATCACAAACCGGTTATAGTGCCACGCCTGTAATTATGCGTCATTAATCACTTTGTTCGATCTGACATTCCAAATTTAAGACTAAGATCGATTACTCAAGTCGTTCGTAACTATTCCAAAAATAGCCGGCGTGACTCTTTGACGAAAAATACAAACACAAATTTGTACGAACACACAAAAATGAATTGTTTTCTATTATGGATAAATTATCCAATTACGGCTATTTTCTCGGTTCTCTTGCAATCGTTCCAATTGAATTCATTCGTTCACACTGATAACTGAACGCAATTGTCAACATCTGGGGATTTGTAGACAGAAAATAAATCAGACACATTTGAATTGCAGATACGCAGGATGCGATTTTATATAAGAAAAATTTGGAAATATATAATTTGGCTTACATTATACGTATAAGATAACACGGCGAGGAAATTTGTACTTCTGATCCCGCAACATTCAGTGTAGCCCGCAATCATTAAAGCCATAAAACGATATGCCGATTGGAAACGTACATTAATATAATGACGTATCATTAGGTACGTGTGCAATTATTTATCAGCTAACCATACAAAATAACCATGTGAAAGTTGAGTCCAAACATCAAAGAGGCCATATAGCTGGAAAAAAAGGTTAATGCTCGGCCATTAAAGAAAGCCACGATATACGACCTGTATAACATTATCAGCCATTCCCGTGCATCTCTTGGCCCTGCAAGGCAGCCAAGTACTCAACTGATCGCTACGCCGTTGTCGTATTATGTAAATTCCTGACATCGGCTGACCTCACAATTAGTTATCCTCACATGTACGTATTCGTAGATTACGATAGACTCCTGAGCGTCTTCCTCATGGAATTCTCCATGATCGCATATCGACGAGCTGTAGACTTGGGTGCGGTTTCGCGACACAGAACGTAAAAAATTACCATCTTTCTATTTGCAACGCGATATGTAGCTCAATTAAAATTCACCGAACTAATAAAGAAATACGCGCGTGTAATTGTCGCTGGATTATATATAATACATGACGAGGTATACTGAATATATACACAATGCGCTATGTTACATCAAAGGAAGTAATATCGCATCGAATCGTATAATTCGATACGAAGAAACGTACTCCGCGCCGTAAACACACACGCGATCGATCCCTTCGACTATTTTCGTCAGGCCGACTGACATTTCGAAAGATGGACGTACGTAGCTGATACGAAGTCAACGTCCAGGAACGCGTGGACGCACGTCGCTCGCGGGAAGAGCGAGACAGGAAGATCAACGACCGGAGAAGAAGAGAGAGAGAGAGAGAGGGCGGGGAGGGAGAAAGAGAGAGACAGAGAGGTGAGGTCGAATAACAGGGTGCGCTCCGATCAACATTAATCACTATCCGAAGCGAGTAGATAGCCGTCGAATGCTCGCTTTCTAAAGCAAGGTGAAGGGGTGGCTGATAGATGGAGGTGATGAATGGCTCCGTGACGCGAAGCGATCCATCATCTCGGGGCCGACATCACGGGAGCTGCCTACCGCGAGAGCTAGCGGAGAGATTTCGCGCGAGAGGTCATCTCGGCTAATTCATCATCCGGTCCGCCGCGCTTGGCTCTCACTGTGTCTCTCTCTCTTGCTCCCGTGAATTCTTTCCGCGATCTCCTACCTCGTTCTCTCCATCCACACAGACCCGCGCTAGCTTTTCCGATTACTTTCCACGTTTCAAGCATAGGCCACCGCGACTGTTTGCCCCGTGACAGTCGCGGCGAGAGAAGAGAGACTCTCTATCAGCCACCTTGAGGAGGTGTCCGAGAGGCCGCCGGCGACAACGTTGTCGCCTTGACACCGCTTGATCGATGGAAATAATGCTGTAGACGTCTAAAGTTTCTTTCGAGGATGGTGGCTGGGTAAACGAGTCACTAGTGGTAGCCGTTATAGAGCAAAAAGAAGGGAAATCCGTTTGTATCGCAACAGTTGCGATTCAGACCATTTCCTGAGGATAATTAGTCCTTTTTATCTAATTGTGAAGCGTGTCTCTTCGAAATATCAAAATGTAAGTTCTAATTATCATTGGAACAGCCTTGCACTGATGAAATTCAAATTCTATCGATCTCCCTATATATATATCACGCAACTAACGTTGTAATGTAGACGAAATAAAATTAGCAGAAACGGAATTTTACGCGTAGACCGTAGACGCCGTCAGCAACGTTTGACCTATCGATTTCGTCTTCCGCCATATTTCTACCGGGAGGGATCGGCTGTAGCTTATAGATGAATTATAGTTGCTCTTTGCTATCGTGCATTCAACGGTGATGTATGACTCGGCGGGAGACGGTAGGTAGAAAACATCCACGATGTACGGCCTGTTAATAACAGCAAGAATGAACGAACGACTGCGCAGCGCGGTACACAGATGCCGCTGGCGACTAGACCCCCTTTGTGTTTTATTACAAACGATACGTCAACCACGATGTATGGGCTGCTTTTATCTGTGGCCTGTTATTGATGTGCTAAATTGTCCGCGCTGACTCGTAAGACTGGTCAGAACACGCCTGATAGACGTCGCCCAGGGACGCACTAATCGCGCTAGCCGGCTTTTCTCCCTGACAAAGAAATCTCGCAGGTAACACCGACGGGTCCAACACATCGTTTGCCAAAATGGCTGGGACTGACGGCGAGAGGTTCCAAATATCCTATTACGTGGTAAACTTTACTTAGGATCCGAAATACAATCAGAGAAAATATGGAAAAATAAGGAATATATACACGAGATATTTTCCGAATCAAATATTGTTTTTTCGCTGAACAACGTCAGCGCTCGTTCGAACGCGAATTACTGCAGCTATGTTATCGGATTGCGATGATAAAGAAAAACGCTGGGTTGCCTATGCTTCACAGACATCAACATTTCATTGAAAACAAGAGATGACTTAATTGGAAATTCCGACGATCCAACAATGAAGAAAAAAGGTAACTAAAGAGAATTGGACGGAAATCATAAATAATTCGCACTAAGTCGTCTGCTACTTTTATTTACGGATTGCTATCGACAATCTGACATTTGCCATTGCTGCGCAATATTATGCATGCCGAAGAAACACTTCGATATAGAATATCGCCGGTAAGCCTGACATTTCTGACTAATCCAAAAACCTGTTAAACAAACGTTGCAAAATGTCAGCGCATCGGAGATTAATTTACGTGCGTCTTATATTAGTTTCATTCAGTGATCACATCACACAGTAAGTACATCAAGATTTCTAATTATATGTACATCCTGCGGCATCACGTTTACACTTTGTGACAAACTGCTTAAATTTGCAGTACGAAAAGGTATGAGATACATTATGCAACAACTTCAGTATGTCGGATGTAAAAAAATAAATTTTAATAACAACCGATATTTCGCCTTAATCAAAGCAGTAAATCGCAACGCGGCAATTCGAGTGGCTATTAACCAAAAAAAATCAAATGAGGAATTCCGAAAATAGCACGATTGGATCATCTATCGTTTACATTCGCGACTGTTATTGATAACTCGATCTTTTTATATGAACAAAAGATTAGATAGCGTAAGAGACGTTATCGAAGAACAATGACGCGGATAATATCATATTTAGCGAAACAAATTCATAATATTGATAGTCTTTTCACAATCAACACACACACACACACACAAACACTGTAAACAAGCCGGAAATCCGAATTTTATTAATATTAACTAATATGTGTGTGTGTGTGTGTGTGTGTACGTTGTCGCTTGAACGTCCTAATTTACTTCCTTGATTCGATAGGGCTCTTCTAAGGAGACAGCTAAGACACGTCATGCGGAGACGTAACTCCGATGTTCTGATCGTGACACATGTCCGTCGCAGAAAAGACGCGCCGAGCACGCTGCCAAACGCGCCAACCGTTGATTTTCCACAAAATGTCTAAACGGTTGATTGACATGTTTATTCGTAATGTAATCTCGCGGGTTCGCGTTAAATCACGTTAACGTCGACGCGCCGCGCTTGGCTTTGAAGGTTTTAATTAATATGGGGCGAAACGCGACCCGCTCAGTTATATTCCAAACATAAAATAAAGTTCTCTTGTTCTCTTTTTTACATTTGCATTTTCACGTCTTGCGATAACATTATCAATAATGAGATAATAATCTTTTTTAATTGCGAATGATGAAACAATGTTAAGGAACCTGGTGATTGTAATCATAAAGAAACAAATGCGGTGTGAACTTGTATTAAAATTAAAATAATATAAACGACGGTGAGTTTTGTCCGAAAGGCGGATTGTATGACATGTGTAATTTTCTTTAATCGCATTTTGACAGAAACTTCAAAATCGATATACACAGCTATCTCTCTCATAGACGTAATAAATTATAAGACACGACGTGAACATTGAAGCTCTACTAATTGCAAGCGATAGGTCATTTACTGTCTTTATTCACACTTGTTATTTTAACTATCACAACGGTAAAACATTTCTAGCTGACGAAGTAACACGTTGGACTTGAACAGTGACGCGAACACGCAGTAGATAATGTATATTTGAAAAAAAAAATCTATAAATATATTTACTCAATTAATTCGAACGCTTGCTTATAAAAAGCGAGGTATTCTTTGAAACGTACAAGTGGCTTTACATTCAACTACATTTATTCTTGACGATCAATGCTCACGAAGCGGCAGCTTATGCATAGAAAAAAACAAGCAAGACTGTGTGGCATAGAAAGAAATTTAAAAAAATGCATTAATTCATTAATTTCCACGCGTACATATACGCACGTAAAAGTTCTGGCTATATGAGAAGTCTTTCTAATTGATATTCCGCGAACACGCATAATCGCCTCGAAGTAACACGAATTCCAATCGGTGGAAGGCGTCATGAAAGGCGAAATACGGGTGGGACCGTTCATCCTGACGGTTAAAATCGCCGAATATTTCACTTTGCTGAGCCAGCTGAGCCTGCCACCGCCTGTCGCGTCACCCCGACGATGGAAACGACGGAGGGATGAAGCAGATCTTCTCGCTCCCACCCCTACGAGCACCGGCTCTAGAAACCTATGGCTCGCCACATTCCTCTCGCACTGTCTCTCTCTTTCCTACACTAGGCTACAGATTTATGCGCCCCGCCTTGCAGCGCTGATATCCGAGAGCTCACGACCCGTTCCGTCCGTAATGAAAGAAATAAATTTACTCTTCTGGGGATGCCCCGGGGATTGAGATTCGTCGTTCGTGTGCGCACACGAATGTGGCGCGCCGCATTTCGACGATGTTAAGAGGAGACGATTTTTAAACGATGAGCGGAAGAAGAATTGTCAATGCAAAGACTTTGTTGCTACATTTGATACTGTTCAGCTTACATTTAATTTTTAATTTACTTTGCTTTACTTGTTCGTAACAAAATATAAGAATTATAAGAAAAATGAAAAAAATGTGTAAACATACACAGACACGCACGCGCGTTTGTGTAGTACGAATTGAAGAAGAAAAATGATTGCTGATTATAGTACAGATAGATAAGAGCTTTAGAGATGTAAAAAGTACGTCTCATGGTTACCAGTGGATGGCAGACTGTGAAGTGCATTTGATTAGCCGTCAAGAGTGATTGACAGTCAGAAATAATAACAGGTCAATGAGATCAGACGGCTGGTTTTTTTTTATACCTCATACGGCAAAAAAAGGGACGTAAACAACAAAGTTAAATTTCGAAATAATTGATATTATTGCTAACGTACTGGTTTGATATGCAAATAGGAAAGTTAGAATTGGAATACATTAGAAGTCGTATATTTTAAGTACGAAAAACGTCGACTCTAAAAGTTTTGCGCGTGTTTTAAGTACAAAACAACATAAAACACCGAACAGGGAGAGAGAATTAACAGGAATCAGACAAAAATTAAGTGAGTGGCGAAATGGTAAAACACACAAAATATTAGTGATTCTACAAACATTTTTATTAAAGCGGTATGGAAACTCAACGATATTTACAAGAGATATTTACAATATAGATAATGTGCGTATCGTACATCATGTGCTTCTTCTATCAGAATATCCTATTCGACAATGTGATAAACGATACGCCCTCAAGACAAAACTAGTCGGAACTAGTCGAAGATCCCATTTACAATCATCGAATTTTGAAAAAAAAAAGATGAAACAGACTCTTGATCGATTTTATTTCTGTTCGTTGAAACGACATCCGTATCTCTATCTTACATAAGTGATGACAATAAATTACAACATTATATTTTGCATCAGATATCTTAGATATTTCCGTTAATAAGGTTCCTTTTTCAATCTCGTTTTCCTCAAAAAAGTAGCGTAATATCACAGTTATATCATGGACATAGAATACGCGCGACCGCGTCCATACGGCGCCGCGTTATATCGAACGCACCACCATGAGAGGTTTGCGTTTGCAAAGCGTCGAGAGAAAACATACAGTTTATAATTGTAATACGCACTTTACAATCTTCACATGGACATACGTCCATACATCGACGAATAACCAATTAATGTCTCTTGTAACGCGAGGATGATATAAGGAGGCGACAATTCCGGTTGTCAAGCGCTGAAAAACAGAACTGAAATAGCACGCGTACTGTATCATCGTATCTTGCGTGAGAACAGGGTTGATCCGTCCAGCAGTCGCGTCACGATGTTAAACTTACATCTGGCATGCAGTTCTTCTCTACATGGTAACCGGATCTCAATAGAGAGACGCGTATTAGAGACTTGTATCGTACAAGTTCCGCAAGAGAATGGTCTCGCGATACAACGTTACACTGTCAAATTGTTTCATAAACTTTAATTATAATTTTCAATGTACACACATATATATATATATATATATTTATATATATTTATATATGTATATACATATATATATATTTATGTATATATATATATATATATATATATAGAATTCTTTTAAATAAATTTGTATTGTACACATTGGCTATTTACACAACAGTCTCTTAGACGGCAAATCCGTATCTTTGCACATTCTCCAACTGTACACCGAGAAAGAAACAGAGAAGGAAAAAAAAAGGTCGTACCGCCGTGTATATCCATCGTGTATATCCATCTTAAGGATGTACAGCGGCGCCGATTCGCTGTCCGTAAATCGCATACGGTGAATAATACGGTCCCAAGGCGTTGAAAGCGCTGTACGGCGACGCGGCCAGCGAAGCCGGAAGCGGACCCGTCGGCGGCTTCCCGTAAGGATGATATCTGGCGCTGAGAGGGCTCAGCGACGGCGCCGGGTAAGAGCCGCCGCTCGCTCGGTGAAGCGCCGTCGACGGCGACAGCAGCGGATGCGGATGAGGATTGCCGAGGAGGGCCGCCGTGTGATCGTTGCCGGTCAGGCTGGTGTGACTGCGGAGATGCTGGAGGAGCTCCTCCGACGTGGCGAACCGTTTGCCGCAATACGAGTCGCCAGCGATCCAGTTGCAAACGTAAGGCCGACCGCCGGCTAACGTGGACGGATAGGAGAGTGACGGCGGCGGCATCGGGCCCAAAGACGACAACGCCATGGCCAGTCCGTACTTCTGATGATCGCATTGGGTGCAGCCGCTCGGACAGCTACCCGCGCCCATCATAATCTGAGCGCTGTGCATGCTGTATTGGCAGCCAGTACAGTAGGGGTCTTTGCAGACCGGCACTAAAGCTTCACCGCCCGCCGGGGTTTTGACGCGAGCGTAACTCAGATACGGGTTGCCTCCGGTCGGGCTGGCCGACGGATAGCCCAGGAGTGCCGCTGCGGCGGCATGATGATGCGAGAAAGGTGACGCGCCGGCGAATGGCGGCCTGAAGGCTGGATTCTCCGCCAAGCCTGGCGGACAGCACAAGGGATTGCCGGAAAATCCGGGAAGACCCGGCTTGTAGGCGGCCAGATTATCCTTTGTGTGAGCGCCGGAAAGGATCTCCATTCCGGACCTTATGATCGGACTCGTGCCGTTATTATTGCTGCTGCTATTCCGCGGTGAGCCGTCGGTCTTCTCACGGTCCGCCGGGGTCTTTCGATCCGCCGACGGCGTGCCGCTGGTGGCCGTTGCCGTCGCTTGGTGGTCGCTCGGCGACGCGGACTTTCGACTCACTGGCGTGCGATTGCCGGACGATTTTTTCTCGGAATGCGCGTTATCACCACCACTGACACTATCCTGACCACTGACACTGTGTACACTGGCTTTAGACGTGGGTCTACCCTCGTCCGAAGTTTTCTTCGTCACAACGTTGGTCTCGTACGGCTTGAACGCCAACGATTTGCCGTCCGTCGGACTGCCGCGCGTACTGCGCTCCAGTTTCGCGGCTGGCGGTGATTTGGCGTTCGTAGCGATGCTCATGCCCTTCGTGGTCTTCTCCAGAGGCGAAATCAGCGGTTTAGCGGGCGAATCTGCTCCGATCTGGCTGCATGTCTGTGCCAATAACGCCAGAGGACTCTTCTTCGCGTCCAACTGCAACCCACAAGGAAAAGCACGTCATATATGTGTGATCGTGTGAATACTCTCGCTTTACGTATTGCCCCACACAAAAGACGTGTATCGATCGAAAGCGATAACGTGATAGCCGTTCCGTCGGACAACGACGGGCATGACGAAGAATATCAGTAAAGCTGAATTTTCTCGACCGAAAAGAAAAAAGGTATCGCAATATTTGGCTTTACCTTCGGCAGGAATATTATGCAACAGAGTTCGGACGGGAGTAAAAATAAATCAAATGATACGAACCGTGGTTGGAAGCGGAGAAAGATAATCCGGTTGTAAGTACTGATTGTGTCCAGTAGTCAGCATACCGCCTTCCTCGAGCACAACCATTTGGTTTTCCACTAAGAAATCACACTGCACTTTGAACCAACAGAGATTATTATTCACACAAAACCCGTGCGAGACGTGTCCGAAAAATCCGCGAGCACCGAGGAATCGATCACCTCCTTCGCACCGCACACGTAACTGTGCGAAAAGCGACGTGTACTCCACGGAATCCAGGAAAGTAGTGGCGGCTCTCGACCGTGTCGCTCCGAGCTCCGAGTGGAATGCTAGCCTCGCGCCGTCTGGTGGCCCAACGCGAACTTCACCTCCCATCTCTCTCTCCGTGGCCGCCAAGCCGAGGTGTATAACCTGTCCTCTCCTATCATCCCCACCCGGCCATACCGACGGCACGTAGAGGGGAGGTGGCATTATGGTGGGAGAATTGCGGTGGGGTGTGGGAAGGCATTCTAATTCAACACGCCACCCATGATGTTGGCCCGACGATGACAGCTCCCATCCCGGCTTTGATATTTCACCGCTTTTACAGCCGTCTATCCCCCTCCCCGCTCGTCCAACCGACGTTCCTCACTTCCCCTCTCCTCCGACATTCCGTCCCACTCTCTCGCACTATGGTCGCTTCCCCTTCCCGCGTTGGGGCTACCATAGCTGCCACGACACGGAACCGTCGTCCCTGCCACCACGGCAACCCGATATTTTATACCGTGAAACCTGTCTGTCTCTCCGGCCAGCCCCGCTTAATAAGCAGCTTTCAAAATAGAAATGTAATGGGCTAGTGGGGGTAGGGGAGCGGGTCGGGTGATTGATTGCTCGCTCAACGACTTACCGACTTGCCGCGGCCCCACGGGGTAACGAATGACAGCCACTTAAGCGCTGTTTGCCTACAGTTTTGTAAAAGCGTTTTAATTATCGCCCCGGCCTCGACTACAGTGCGCACTGAGTCATCCGGTACTTAACGTCTCGCGGCTACCGATCTCTCGATGTTTGCGCGCCACGTTTGTGGATCGCGCACACCGTAGATCGGATGATCAAAGTGCTCCAAGTACCTGGCACTCGATGAGCGTTGCAAGTTAGTTTCTGTGATATCAGATCATTCTCTCTCTCTCTCGTCATTTTTATCTTATCGCTCGCTCGAGCAAGCGAAAGTGAGTCCCTGTTGTTATCGTGCGTGCGCTCTTTCCTACTATCGTTAGAAAAACGCGCGCATACCTACGATGCACTGACGCGTGTAATGCATTTACGCGCTCGCCAAGCACGCATCGTGCGCGTCCGCATGACGAGCGATACGGCCATTAAAGAGCTTGACTATCAGGCCTCGTTCAAACGCTCCGCGGTTAGGCGATTACGGCCATTCCGTTAAGTACAGCTTAAGCAAGATAAAGCGATCGATGAAGTAACTATGTTACAAGGTAATTACGACGAATTATGACGATATCCACACGCCCGCTACGTAGACCGCATATCCGCGGTAAACAATAATTACCTCGGGGAGCACTTCGCACAGGAATGCAACTGAACAGTATCTGAGAAACGCATATAGGTATGCCGACTATAATTTACACAGTGGAATTCATTGTAACATTCTTGGTGTCATTAACTGTTATAATATACGCTGTGAATAGAAATCTCCAGTGGCTTTTGCCTTCCTTTCATCATTTTTGCGCGGATATGAAACTCCCTCTGCATCGGCCTTTATCTTTGCGATCGCGGTAGCAAAAATCACACGTTTCTCCGTTAATTATATTATAATGGATTCACGCTTTCCGCGCATTTCTGTCTCATTGAACGTCAATGCCGTCTCTTTTTCGAGAACAGATAAAGATAGCTCGTAGTTTAGCTTCCACGTAAGCTGTCTGTTGTTATGGCGCCGCTAATATTTCGAGGGTGATTCTTTGACGTTTTGACACTGACGGATGAGTTTACGGCTAATATAGTTCTCTTTCATCTTAGACCAGCCCCCCTCGTGCCTTGCTTCGAAGATTTCAAACTGACGGCCACCCCGACAACAGATTCGGCCTGGTCATTGACGTGCGTTCCCTATTATAAACAATCTTCACCTACAGCGAATGTCAACGTTAAGTGCTTTTTTATTTCAACTAACATATACACATATTCAACTGACCTAGCTTAACCCAACGGGTGACACATTTCGCTTTCCCTTGAAGGAAAGCGCGTTATTCGCTGATCTATTTTCGGTTTGTTCGGCATTTCGCTCGTCTTTAATCGTAGGGCACCGTCGAATGATTGCCAAACTGACGACAACGATCCGCCCATTGAAGTCCTTCAAGACCGTATTGTGACCGTACGAATTCGCTCCGGGAACAATAGACATCGGGAGAGCTTCGGATAAAAGTGTAAAAATGCTGACAAGCGGATAATAAAGGAGGCAGTCAGTCACTTTGAGAGATGGCGCCGAACAAAGAGGGCGAACGAAGGGAGAGACGATCCGACGAGAGCAAGAGCGGGGGATTGCTCGGTGAGCCGTGAAAGGGAAAAAGATGGATGAACGCGAACGCAGTTGGCGTGCACGGAGGAGAAACAGAATTTGCGGGGGATAATAAATCATAGCGGTCTTTCTTCCGCCATCCCCCTACCGCCCTCCTCGCTCCTAACTTCTTATACACCCAGCTCTGCGCTCGGAATGACAGGGGTGCGCGCTATGCGGTTATATACGTATCGTCGAGGACGGATACAACCTATTTTGTATCAAGTTTCGCATGAAAAGTGAACCACGCGTTGCGAAGCGAGCTTTATATTCGAATCTGCACGGTTTTCTCGATGAAGATTTATTACCTCACGCGCGTTTACAACGCGCATGGTTTGAGCCATTTATGTCGGAATAATTTCCTATAAAGCAAACATTAAGCCGTTGGGACTTAATTGGTTCATTACTTTTCGAACGCGTGGCATGCGTCGATTTACATATTTGATTCTGCAAATAAGAACGCTCCTCTCTCTCTGCGGAATGAATTCAGAACTTCGCACAGGCGCAATTTTCAACCCACGAGGTCCAACAACGTTGAACGAAACGTTGTACGAAAAAGAGCGATGTGCGTGTCAAGCGTCTACGAAGACTACAATATGGACTCATAATTATTTCTGACAACCCGTTTCACTATGCCGATGATCAAAGAGGTCACGTTATCCGGCTTCCGACAGTACGCCAGTCAATAGATCGACCGGGAAAAAGGAAGTGGCGGGTGAAAAAAAAGAAAGTGCACGCTCGGCAATAATAATAACAGGGGACGGAGACACAGGCAGAAATACGGAGCTGCCGGCGCAGCACATCGAGCAACTCGGCAAGGGTCTCGTTGCCTCATGTTTAAATCAGCGATAACGAGAAGCTTCGGTGACATATGTCACTGTCGCTGTCAGCCGGCTACACAATCAATATAGTTACCCGCCCGTCCGTCTGTCCGCCCTCTCTCCTTGCGTCGCCGGCTCGAGCTGCGCCTGCTTTTCAGCCTTCGCATGCATAGACCGTATACCCGTCCGATAATGTATTCGGTACGTGACTTCGTATTCGACAAATACAAGAGCACCGTGGTCCGGTGTACCGCGCAGCGCGTTGCATCGTCCCATGTCTTTCGTGAGATTCGGAAGACATCCGATGTCACACTATCGTGGCTGAGGCGGCACGCTAATGAATAACTTATATTTCATTTGTTCTCACTTTCTTGTTTAATTAATCGTATTATTATTTTCATGCGGAAACTATGTATATCTGTTGAACCAATCAAGTGTCGTTTCTTATCTTATGTTTATAATATTACTGATAGGAATACATTTTTTCTTGTCAGAAAATGCACACTATCGACTGAAAAGTCAATATAGTGTTTCATATGTAAATCGTTATGTGCACAAGTTTAGTATATTTCCATATATATATATATATATAAGATACAAGCGTTGTAGTCGTACCTAAATCGGTAGCGCGATGGATCTGTTCAATGTGTTCTTTGCTGTTGGTAGTAAGCTCACTACCAAATAGAGCAGGTGGCTGAAATTAACACGGACATGTGTAAACAGCTTTAGATAATAAATATGATGCGTTCGATTGACTCGGATTACCACTTAATTTAGACGATGGACGAGGCGACAGTTTGTCAATCGTCTCCCGGTTTACCGAGCATACACGCGGGTCCAAATGGCTTTATCGCGCTGTCAATCAATAATAGTGGCTTACTGATTAAACGACTTGCTTAATATTCACGCAACACAACCGAGATGTTAAGCCAAACATCGATATCTATCGCAGACAAATGAAACTGAAAGAAAGCACAATAAGCACGTAGATAGGTTATATTAGGTTAGGATGGGTGCTATGATAGTAAAACTCCACGACTACTTAGAAATCCGAGACAATAAAGAGATAAATGTTTGTTTGCAAGTCGTAGAGTTTCTCCTTAAAACTCCCGGTTAAAACGATAGATTAATTTTCAGTGCGTCACGCCCGCAACCCCCCAAAAAAAAAGAGCGAGTTGAGTAGTTGACATCAGATATATAGCAAAATTTACTGTAGGCACTACACGCCGTATCGTTTCCCTCCACTACGCGCTCTCGACCCGTCAGCTATATTCGAGAGATCATATTTTACGTTTTAATCTCTCCATTGTTCCACGTATAACGGAGTTTAGAAGGAAAAATAATGCCTACTGCGGAACACACAAAGCTGTCGGCCATAAAACACCGATGTCAGGCCGGGCAAACGGCGCGCAAGCGCGCACGACCTGCATTTTTATGTCCGCGACCAGATCCGTGCGCGGATTTTTTCCAGGTCTAGCGAGTCTGAGAGTGGGCCCCCGCAATGTTGGGCACATGCACACACGCGCGCAACGTAGGAAGCAACTTTGCAATATTACGAACGGACGATTACATGCAAGATTTCTCGGAGAGTATCTGCATTCGAAATCCGGAAGTCATTGTGCGAATCACGTTTCTATATCTTGTACAAATTCACTGACATTTATTTATAACCGCTGTGCCAGTCGGCTTTATCCGCAGAACGTCGTGGTTGCTCACCATCATATTGCGGTAGCAAGCGCCTGTCCATCAGCAAGTGAGCGATTACGAAAGACGATTCATCGATCAATCGATAAGTGAACAGCTGAGAAAACCAGATCGCCATGAAATGCCATTAAATCGGCTCGCGAAGAAAAAAAAAAAACAAATACGCAACGTTGTATCAAAGCAATATATTGAGTGCTCGGTAACACCAAAAGGAAGCCCCCAAGCTAGAAAAGGACTTCCGGGTATCCCCGGGAGTTTATGAAATATCACTTCACGCATCTGCACGAGGGAAGATTCCTCGCTCTCGTTTGTACTTAATAAAACGTCATCGTGGCTGCGCGTAATATTGCTACCATTAACATAACTTCGAGACCATAAACTCGGGCGAAACATGCAGGCCCGTTTATGCGGATTGAGGCGGGAGAGCGAAGGTTCCCTCGAAGCGTTATCCTCGGAACTTCAATTTATGGAACACCCGTCCATAATCGGACATATCTCAGGTCCGTCCGAACAGCGGCTATTCCGGATACGATAATGGCACTGCCTTTGATAAATCAGCCCGCGTTAGGTGGCATTAAAGACCTGGGCAGGGACGGCTCTGCAACAGCAATCTTCTGATTTTATTTCCCGAAGGCCCGTGCGGGTGCTCTCTACTTATCTGGCGCCTCAACTCGTTACCAGGGTTAGTATGAGAAGCGTCTTCGTCGGGTCGTCTCTATGCCTAATTCTCTCGTCTTACGCTCCACCATAGACCCCGCGTGGTCGAAATTATCGAGGACGGCAGCCTGCCATTACTATTATGCCCTCGACCCTTCGACAACTACTAGGATCGCTAATTATTTCGGACGAAATGACCCTCAGACGGCTAATGACAATGCCGGTTCTCTAAAGTCGTGTTATTAAAATAGGACGACCGATGATAGGTTTTGAATCGGATGATCCGCTCGTCTGGCAATGACATCGGCTTCGAACGTTAGCTCACACTTATGTCAACAACGCGCAGAAGTTACGAAACGCACATGTGGCGCGTTAACACATTTCACGTGTAACTCACGTCTATTTATAGTCTACGTATCGTGTGTAAATGGGTCAAGTGTGGCATTTCTTATGACACAAACTCCATTCACAAATTTGATTTGATTTCGTGGAAAAGATGTCGAACAATCGGGCGTAAGAAAAGGAGATAGAACGAACGTTGATTATCGCAAGTACAGCTATTTGATCGCGACGTGTGTCTGACTTCCTTTCGGGAAACAACGCGGATCGACTGTCACGATTGTTTTCATGTTCGGATGACTTCGCCGGGAGGGTCGACATATTGGCCGAGAGTGCGGGAGGCAACGTCTGGCATCGGATGAGAGACGGGCGTCGTGTTGAAAGCAGACGGCCGAGTGACGAGACGCCAGAACGACTTCTCTCGGTGCCGGAGACGGGACGTCGTCTCCGATTACAACGGAGTCCTCCGAAATTCCGAGAGAGGAATCACATCGCGGAAAGTGCACCGCTCGCCCTCGAGTGTATAACGACATTAGTATCACGCGATAAGGATATTTTCGATAGAGGAGAGTGTACCTGTATCTATTTCAATCGATCTCAAGTAGATAATGTGTCGTGAGATAAAATACTGCAAAAACTATTACATAGTGCGATGCGTGCGAAGACGACACGGCGAGTGTGTGAGGAGCCATTTTTATTACTTCACACGAGGCAACACACATCGGCTCTCACGAAAGAACTGTGCGACGCCTGTGTTTTCACGTACTCTGCGACACATGTGCGCAATATACATCATGCTTCCACCATTTCGCTGCACAATTTCGCATCGCACGACACGGCTAACGAAATATCCTCGGCGGACAGACATTAACAGCTGTTTTTTTGGCAGAGGGATAGTGGCGGTCGGATGGAGGTTTTTACATGGCGAGCCTTTAAAGTCGGTGCGGTGCAACGCTGAAATTATCGTCGACGCGGCCACAGGGGCCGAAGAGGGACTGCGGATCGGGTGAAGCGCGCTTTGAAATATGACAAACGCACGTGCGTTGTCCATGAGTAAATTTTGTTTATACGGTGAGTTGTGCGCGGGTATTCACGACGCGTCGACACAACGTCGGTCTTTGATGAGGAGAGACGAGCCGTACAAGAGAGGCGTCCATCGTACTGAAATATCTGTGTGCGAGGCAATGGCAAGAAATAATACCAGTACATAGAACCCAAATCATGACGCGTGCACGACGTGTGATTAACCCGGCAATAATGCGCGGTATCATCGAGAGTTCGTGCCTTAATGACAAGTTTGTCTCTCTTTCCCGCGGCCTCGCAAACTACGTTCACGGGAACGTTCGATCGAAAGGAATTTTCGTGCGAGAGCATTTCTACTCTTGCAACGTGAAAATTCTCACCCTTCGAGTTGAATTTATGCTTATCAGATTGCACGTCAAAGGATTTAAGCGCGATATATATTATAAACATGCGACTCTCGCTAGATAGTACACGCCAAAGCGTATCAAAGGTGTTGCGTGCGTTTAGGCGAAGCAATAGTTACAGGACAGCGCCGATGTGACACGGGCAGAGCGTATTTCAACACGGAAATAATACATACGCGGCCGGCATACGTTTGAGGGAGTCGGCGAGATTTCCGCCCCATTGCAAATCCCGAGAATTGCGTCCGTCGAAGCGTAAAACGGCACGGGTACTTCGTGAGATCCCGCGTAATTTGTATTTGCTCGCCGGGACGTGTGTAAAAGCGGATTCAGCACGGTAGACGTGACATTGCCGTTCCGCGGAACGCGTTCTCGCCCTGATGTACGACACCTGGCGTATGACAGCAGTGATTTATCAGCTACCGAACAGCCAACGAAGCCCAACCCGGGAGGAGTTGGACGTGGTGTTATTTGGAACGTTTTCCTTCTAAATAGGAAATATCTTTTTTTTCGCTTTTCTTTCTCGAATCGCCGGCGCGCGAGATTTTACAAACGCCACGAATGCGTTTGTGCGGAAGCCGAAAGTCCGCTAAGTAAACCAATTCGTCTCTTCTTACATTAACGTAACGATTAGATAAGAGCCTCCGCGCGAACGCCTACCCTATATCGGGACAATCTCTGGCTTGCTATAATTTGTAAGCCTTCAGCCATCGCGGATAAGAAAGATACATCTCTTCTCCGCCGTGTAATTACAGGTTTCCATTTAAACGGCCGTGCCACGGGTTAGAACGCCCATTTGTCTTTAACTGGCGTCTAAGAAATCATGTTCTGTACAAGTATATCGAGGTTTCTACACACGCGGCCGAAAGCCGCGCCGGGGTCGAGCAAATTCCGCCTGTGACCTTTTAACACGGCATTATTGTAGACACCTACGACTAGAATGCCTATCGCCTGCCAATAGAAGTTTCACCGTTTCATCATAATCATAAAATGCGTGTTCTTACAGCGATAAATTACCAATGCGAAGGAAGTCGACCGTTCTATGACATCGCCGTGATAGGCTTTTTCCTTCCCTTCGAGTCTCCCTCCGTCAACATAATTAGATATCACTTTGCGCGGAAGAGCGTCTATATTCGCTCGACGAAAGATGGTGTAAAAGAACGGAAACGCGTCTATTATAATAAGCAGCGATCGTCATCACTCACTTCATGCACGAAAAAGTCAAGAAATCAGACTTCCTCCTGTTTTTTCTTCTTGCAGAAGAGCCTAAAGTAACGTGTGTTTATCACGGCACCTACACGTCGCCCAACACGCCACTTACTACGTTGGCAACGAAAGTTGCTCGCCGAGCGATTCTTATCTCTCGCGCCGCTTCTCTACCTCATTCTATCTTTCATCGCAAGAAAACAATAATTCGGGGTCAACGCTTCTCACTCTTTTAGCTCTTATGATCACGTCACCACTATCCACCACGATTATTTGCTCACACTTGCGGCCTAATTAACACGGTTCGTTATTCCTCTCTTTTCTTCCCAGCCGGGAGAGCCTTATTTTTATATTCCTCGTGAATACAGTCCTCATTATCCGTGAGACACAACGTGTGACTTCAAAGTCTTTCGTTCAAAAAAGACACGCAAAGGAAACGTTGGACGCGGATATGTTACCTCGCGAATCGAAAAAGTCTTAAATGAGCAAAATGCGCTATACGTATAAAAGTGAGAGAGAGAGAGAGAGGGGGGAGGGGAGAAGGAAGGAAGAAAGAAAGAATGAGGAAGAGAGGAAGGTGGCTGCACCGCCGAGTGACAGGCGGACGTAGTGAGAATGACACACTCGTTTCCATTTGAGCAATTTCAGTGCGACACGAGACCGAGACGAGGCGAGACGAGACGAGCCGCACCAAGCCGCACCACGGTTGTCTTGTCGTCACGGGGAAGAAAGCCGACGAAACGCCAGGAACAAAAGAGACGAGACAGAGCCTGTGGGGTGCGCGAGCTGTCACCTGCATTGTGTGTCGCCGGCATTTCTCTTCCCCGTTTCACGTGCGTCATCCGCACCACCGCCGCCGCCGCAGCTTCTCGACTATCCTCGTCTCCTTTCCGCTGTCTGCTTCCGCAAGGGCAACCGTCCTTCTTCAGCGTCTCATCCTTGCTCGGAGATTCGATGCTCTCTCCACGGGGGGCACAATAGCCGTCGGCGGCGTCCGTGCAGCACGCCTAATCACCCTCGGGCGGGCGTCTGCTATTGAGATGTTTAATTAACTCCATTGTGATCCTCTTTCAGGCTGCGACACGCCGCAATGGCCCGATTATCGTCGAGCTCGGCCGAGGAGGACGGTCGAACAGCGCGCGCGATTTTTATAGCGCGTTCAGTCCAATAACGCAGTCCAGTGGCCAACGAGAACGAGCACGTTCTATGTATAATCTAGTATAATTTTAACCGAATAAATATACATTCTGCTTCTTTCTATATTTTCCGTACGATACGACACTATTGTAGGACGGACAAAGCAGTACATGAAAACATTTTGATCGGATGATCCGCTACGCTAACCTATTTGGTCAGCAACGAGCAGCGGGTCGCTGGTCCGCATATTTTAAGAATCGATGTTGGTAGACGTATTATTCCAAGTATTTCGAATGATATTATTACGCTCCGTGCAGATACATCGGGTCGTTGTTTAGATACGGATATCATTTTGTATCCGGAGACTGCACTCTCGTATTGGTTAACCCGCTTTATCATTATTTGCGTGTTTAGGCGAGCTAAACGGCCGCCAACACTCGCTATCAAATCGTAAGACCAGGATATGACAATGGGCATATCCTGCGAAGAGATCACTCGCAATGAGAATATCGACTTGTGGCATGTCGATACGAGACCGTCAAACATATTTGCGGTGTTCCTAGCTTTTCGTAGAAATCAATTTTGTATCATTATGGACGGATACCGGCAAGAAAAGGTTACGTACTATCACCAAAAGCATGAAGATTCTTAATACGATTGCGTGAACACTCGAGGAAATAATCGGATAGTGAAGACGGCACTCGTATTTACACGTATCGTGCTGTGTGTGCGTTGTGATTGGCAATCCTGTTCTGAAAACGGTATTTGTTTACCCACGACCTCAGCGTGAATCTTATCACGATACTGGGAAAAGGATCCGAAGCTGAGTTTAACGAAATTATAATGTGTACGAAGGGGCTCGAATTGGAAAAACCTCTTAACTTCAACACTACTGCGTGTCTGAATATATAATTACAACGCGACGGAATTATTAACTGCGTCAAGATACCGGTGAGCGAGAGAAGGGAAGAGAGAACCAGATTGAGGATCGAAGATAATGGTATAGCCTGTTGCCGAGCCTGACGTTCTTTTCTCAAGGATTGCTATTTATACGCGATACTTATCGGTCGTAGATTTGATAAATGTCTATGCATATTGCGGAGAGGTGAAATATAGATGTAAGCAGCTTTGTGAATGTATAATGTTTCGTTTCAAGTTAAGATCTTCGTGTGCAATATTACTTTGTTTCGTCTATCCCGCGCAATTTGATTTAAGTTGGTAGCAGTTATCCGCTGTATAGCGCCATCTACCGGCGAAATGGAACTCTTCGGGACTTCGTATACTACGCAACAGACGTATAATCCTCCATCAAGTCCACATATTTCAGGATTGGGTTTAAATTGCAGCTTTGAAATGTATTCATATCGCTCTATCGATAGCTAGAGCCATCCACTGATGATGACTGTTCCTTACAAAGTTGGATGTGTCAATAGTTGTTGCGCACAACATATCATACGGAGATATCTGTATATGTGACGACACACAAGGCACGTAACGTAAAAAATGACACACGTAAAAATATTTTGCAGATAAACACGTGTGCGGAGTTATTCCTCATTATTATTTAGTAGCGACCTATTACTCATATTCAGTTTTTAATTTTCGCACGACGTGCCATTACTCGCACGTCTAGCCTTCATCCATCCGCCCTCTCTCTTTCTTCCAGCAATATTGTTCCCAGTAATGTCCGTATATTGCGATACGTAGCGAGCGTAACTGTCGGTATTTTGCGATCGTTAAGCGGGTAAATGTATACGTAACGTATATATAGCCCCCTCCCCTCCCCTACGTATATACGAAGCATCCAGCTGCCTCGTAAAAAGTCAAACGTATTACGCGTCCGCGCCGCGGCTCCGGCCACGTTGACATTTTGTGTATAAGCACGCAATATAATTAGCGGCCATAACCATAAATAAGATAATTTGCATGTATTTTGTATAATAAAGCTATTTTACGCCGAGGCACGAATCTCGTGCTTTATGGTCGCCGGTGTTGTGTGCGGAGGAAAAATACCTCTCTCGCGATATACCGCGCGGCTTTGGCCTGCGACTGTGGCGAAGTGGAATCGAGAATGCCGCCCCGCGTTTTCGGTTCGCCACCGGCCGCCGCCCAAGATTTATAAACTGCCATTAGTTGGAAATAATTTCTTACGCTTTCCTTTCATTTCTGGGCTCACCCGCTGACTGTAACGTTCCTGCGAAATGACGTATTACGCAATTTTTTACGCGAACCAAGATATATCTCTTTGATCGTCGCAAATCTATCAGAGGAAATCTATTTTTACGAATCGACAAGCCTGCTCTTCAAATCATCTGAAAACGTCATAATCCTCATGTCATTCGGACATATCTCTCGAGTGTTACGATTTCACCAAAGCGATACGATTATCTTGCCGAACCTTAAGAAAGTTTCGTCGACGATAACAACCGAAGACCGATCGCCTCATTGACGCGACGCAATGATAAAACCGTGGCCCTTATGTAATCGAGATGTAATCCGAATATAACATTAGCATAACGAATCTGCGGGTTGGGGAAAAACTGAAGACGTCACCCATACAAATGGCTCCATTTGAGCATCTTAGCGGTATCCGATCTCGTCGCGGCAGTAGTTGCCTAGCTACGTGAGAATAACTGTAATGCATCGCGCAGTCGAGGATACATAAATTTTCGTTGAACGGCAGAGCTAGCACAGAACGTAGCTACGCCAATGCGGGACAAGAGAGCCAAGCATTCGAGCAGTCAGACTGGCTTCGGTGTGCGGCCAGGAACAGTTCCTCGCCTAGCATACAAATGAAGAGTATAAACATGTCGTCATTATCTGCCGGATTTATAACATGGATACACCCAAGCTTGACGCACAGGTGGCTCGACAGTGGTTCCCATCTCGACATCCGCTTCTCTCGTACCGACGCTACTGTGGAAGAGTTCCTCCGTGTTTTCGAGAAAATGAATACTCCGATGATAGCGTCTGTTTTAGCAAAGAGATGGACGAAAATTCGCACGGAGTGTTCGTTTCAAGAGAAATTTTCACACGCTAAAGTCAATGTTTTTCGCTACCACATCAATATGGAGAAGTTAATGATATGTAAATTTAATTCGGAATAAATGCCTCTCTACGTCACGCAAGTAGGTTGGCTCAAATAGCTTTTGTGAAATAAAAGGAGTATAACGAATGTGAGGAAAACGGCATAAAACCACTATATTGATCGCATGGTGAAATGCCTGAAAACTGAAATACATCTACGCTCACGAGAGATATCGCGTAATTTGCAGTGCGGGCTCGCGGTGATAAAAAAAGTGGCACTTGATATTTGCGATTGAAATCGACAACATCGACAAAATGGAAGCCGCGGTAACTATTTGCCGGGACTGTTGAAACGGAGAGCCGGCGGGCGTGCAAAATTTTTAATGTAATTTACTTTCGCGCCATGACGTAAGCATCCTACTGGTATCGACATTTCCACGAGTGGGCGAAAGAGAAATTTGTGTGAGTGTCGAATGCAGTATTATATGGCCGTGGCAATTTACTGCGCGCTGTTACATACTATTTACCGCACGATTTACTACGTACGTTACAGTACAACGTTACAAGAAAGCAACACATGTACGTCGTTATATTTTCTTGACTAATAATTTACATGCACCACGAAAACTTGGTCTGAACACTTCTTTTGGCACATACTCCATCTCGCTCTGTCTCATGCTTCATGACTTTCCGCAGTAATTTATTGAAACCTTACTTAGTCGCGTGAGAAACTCTCGCGCTGTGTTTTATGCCACGCTAAAGTTTCATTATTTCAATTCCCGGGGTCTGTTAAAGTTATAGACGTATATATATATATATATGTACTTTCTTTTTATCGTTGCTCTTTCCCCTTACAAAAGTGTCCGACCTTAAAATCATTCGCTTTCCAATCTGGCGATACAACGCTGCCAAAGCGTAACTATAACTCGAAATACCGAGACACCAGGTTCTGACACCCAAGGCAAGGCAGTAATTAGCTGAATGACGTCTTCATCAACACTCATCCCGATACGTGTTGCTTTATTAAGAGATAATAAAGCGTTCGAATTAATAATTTCCTGCAAAGATCCATAATTGAGGCCCGATGGTGGGAAAGAGAAAGGAAGAGGAGGGAGGGAAAAAGTGAGATGCTAGAGGTGGCGAAGTAATGAGCCTGTTGATTCGAATTGCAATAAATAAGTTATTGCTATCAGCGTCGTCATCTATCGTCAAATAACCAAGTGATATCTCGCATCACATATCGTCTTAATACAAAGATATTAACAATGGAGTGCGGAAGACGATTGTGCACGCTTGAACCGCTAATCAATCGCAATCGCGCTGATAAATGTTGTTCGCATCAACAAATATATTATTTTTCGTTGCTTTTTAATAAAATATCACAACGCAGAGCATCATAGGAACGTTCTTGTGTGTACGCAACTAAAGCCCGGAATATATTACGAAACGCAAGAGTTGTTTGAATGCAGAAACAAGTTGAAATAATCCTGCACTCTGAAACTGATAAGCATTAAGCATACACATTAAAATCTCATAACCATTAACGCAACCGTAACCACTTTTATCGGCCGCCGTAACAAAAATTCGAAGTAGGCTGAATCCCTCCGGCATGACCATTCGTCGCGCCTGTTTGCCGTGGTATTATGAAAAAAGAAGGAGTGAGAAAATGGGGAAAGAAAAATAAGAGTCTGCCTGCGGAAGCCTTCCTCCGCAGATTTTTCGTGACAAGATAAGCCACGTCCTGTTTACTCTGGACTGCCGTGGCGTACGAAGATGCTCGTTAAGCCTTTTAGTGCTGGCGTATCGCGCGAGCACCCACAAAGTCATATATCACCCGAGGGGTACCTCGGTTTGTACCTTAACGGAAACACTCACATAGGAGACAACGCATCGGATACTGATAGATCCCTCACAACCCTCCTTATTCATCGACCACATTTCACATACTCGCATGCGGCACTTAACATACAGGACATTAAAGGAGAAAGTTCACTAAAGAATTCTTGAAAGAACAAAAACGAGTCGACAGTGCAACAAAGAAAGTGCAGAAAAAGATATATACACGAGGAGAATGATCAGAATCACGGAGGAATTAACTCAATCACACGCAAATACCTAGATAAATATGTACCGAAAGGGGAGCCATTACGAATGGAGATTTCGAGATCAACGCTGTATTACGAGTCGTCATTAATGCGAGGGGAGATGGAAGGAAACGGGAATACGGCCTGTACTCCTCAAACTGCAAGATCCAAGATCCGATATACCCGGCCGAGGTGAGGTACGAAGCAATAACTGGTCATGTCGCCCAGTAATTCAGTAGCCAATTAGTTAGACGGCGGCGGGAGAGTTGGCGAAGATGTCTATCTGGTCTCGTACGAGGCGGCTGCACCACCGTGCTGTTGCAGCTTCCTGCACCAATACCAACGCGCATCTCCCCATCCATTCTACAAGCACATCTCCGCGTGTAGAAATGCAAGTTGGAACGCCGCGGTGTCCTGGTGAGAGGGTCTTACACGAGATACACGCGTGTATCCCTTGGAAACCGATCCAACGGTGATCGGCTGTTCTTTTCTAGCTGAATCTGATTCCGGAGATTTATCGCCCGTGTCTGAACGCAAATCTTTCGTTACTCTCAACAAGATCAAACTGGCGCGGCGCGCTCGATAAGATTATCGGCGTGATTTCTTCCGACGATATGCTTTTAAATACTTTTCGCTATGGTTCGAATTTTACAAATGTTCAACGAAACTTATTCCGTGACAGACCACACGTATCGTTGTACCAAAGAGTTGTTCGAATTGTCCAGCAGTACAATGTTACTTCGCGCAAAAGGAATAAACCACTCGCCGGTATGGTTCGTCGGTTTTTCCGAATTTGATTTCGTGGATTTCAATTAGGCAGGGGACTCTGGAGGCCGCCGGCACCCGATAAAATAACGAGGAGCCAAGCCCTCACACGAGCAGGTCCGAGAGAAGTAAACCCACACTTTCTTGGCTCCGGGTGAATTATGCTCTCCCTGGACCATAACTTACCCACACGGAGTTAATGCGTGCTTGTGCAATCCCGCCTGCCACGGTCCAGCCTACCTGGGCTAATGAGTAGGTGTTTGTTGGACATTCTGACACGTTTTACGACTCACCAGATTACTTCTCTCCTGCATCGATAGATAGAGCCAACAGGCAGGCGGCTGCCGTTGGCTGTTGCCAGCACCGCGAACAAAGATTGGAATAGGACAGTTGATTTACTACGGACAGGCGACGCGATTTCATTCGAGGAATACGCCTGGTATCGCCCCGTTCGTTACTCTCGCAGCCTCGTCGATCTTCCGAGCGATTTAACTCTGGCCAAGCGAAAAAATATTCCAGTCTGTGGTAAAACGTCGTTTTCAGTTGGACTACTTACGCAGAAAGCAAACGTATTTATCCGTGTTACAAAAGTCCGTCTTATCGGATAACGCTCCCAATCGATCTCACATGTACAATCTCAGTTATGAGATTCACCTATTAGAGTCAAGTGTGTGTGTGTGTGCGAGATAAAGTCGCGCGTTAGAGCAGTGCGATTCCGAAGCGAGAAAATTGGTTCCAGCCGAAAGAAAAAAGAACTTCTTTCGTGATCGATAGTTTGAATAGATACCTGAGGTAGGCGGGCAGCAGCTACCAGACGTTATCGTTGCTGCCAACAAAGATTAGAATAGGACAGTTGATTTACTACAGACAACCGGCGCGCTTTCATACCATGGAGGATATCGTCTCGCTCGTTACTCTTTGGGCGAATGGAATCGGCTCGTCGATCTGCCGAAGGATTAAAAATTACGATTGATGCTGATTTACTGCCGCGTTACCTCGTACCTCGCGATTCGCGAAAATCCCTCGTATATATCCCTGCTCGACAATGCCGTCGCATTGATCTTCCTTTATGCGTGCTCCAATGCAACGGCTCGCAGAGCGATGCATCTTATTTATCCGCGACGTATTTCGTCAGGTCACGAAATGTGCAGCTTCTACTAACTTTTCTGGCAACACGGAAATACTCTCTCAGACGCAATTCAATTAGGGAAGCATCGTGTTATCTCGAGAAAACTGCAAAATTATCAAATACAACATTAAGCGCGTCCAAGAGGTGTCATTCGCATGACTTTTGTTAATTTCATCTCGCCCGCAATGTAAATTGCGCGCTTTAATCGCGAAACTGCCGCTCTTTAATACCATCTTGAAGCAGCGATTCGCAAAGATCACGGATAAGTTTTTGTACGATGGCGACTCAAAATTGTAAGTCTCCGGTTTAAACTGTAAAGTTGCAATTGCAATAGTTTATCTGCTGTGTGATTTTCAGCACTCATCTAAATAATTTTAAGTAGACCCTTCGCAGGGTCTTTTTAGTATTTTCTTCTTATCGAGATGCTTACCGCAGTTCGCCGAAGGAAGGTAGGCGCGCGTTAACATCGGATGCGCTATTTCGGTTCGCGCCGTATCCGCTCGTAAAAGTCGCCCAAGGCGTGGGCATCCATCCTAATTAACAACCATGGAACCAGGTACGGGACCATCTGATACTACGTCGGGAGTATAATCCGCTCGTTACCAACACGAAGCCCACACGGACAAACACTCTTTACTGCCGTAAAGCGCCTCCTCGGCACAGTTTGGATGCGACAGGCATGGTGCCTTTGGACGGTAATGGAGAGAAAGATAGACGGAGATTCGACGTTCTTGAAATTCGCCATTTCTGGAATGTCCTGTTTTCGACACGATCGAAGGTACCTCGAATAAATAACAACTTGACAATTGGCACGACGGTGAAATTAACGGCTCGTTACATCGTGCACATTTCGCGGCATGCATCCAAACGTTAATGTTAACATGCGAACTTCAATGGTCGAAAACAAGGTGGAAATGATGCATCGCGTCAGTACGCGATCAACTCGTCTTCTAATAAATTCCGCCTGTACTGTCCCCAACTTACTTGATCGAGCGTACCGAAATAAAGTGAAACACGGCGCGCGGCTAAGGCGGTTATAAACAAAGATACAAACTACCGAGGATCGCGGGACCGCGGCTCCACGCATGGCTGCCGGCGATAGAAGCAGCCAGTTCCGCTTTATGATCCCATAAATATCTCAATAGGATCTTAAATTACCCCACCACCCGAAGAGTCTGCGACTCCCTCAACCGCTGGCTGGCTGCTGTTCCACCGCTGCCGTTGGCTGCTGCTGGCTCTGGATATACATTTACCCGGCCGAGTTTTCGGTGGAGACGTTACTGTTATTTATGGGCTCGTTTATCAAGGTGGCACCCCTTTCCCCTATCGTTACTTCGATGCAGACTATCCGCCACTGCGAAGCCAATCCCGAGATATATCGCTTCGATACCAATCCCGGTTCCCTCTCTCTCCTTTTCTCTTTCCCTTCCTCCCTCTCTCTCTCTCTCTCTCTCTCTCTTTCCACGTCGTGCCGCTTTCGAATGAGAGAAGGAGAGAGACAAAGAGGCCCTGAGGAGGCAGCCAGCTTCGTCTTCCGGATCCCTTCTTTCAACTTTTCGCCTGGAGGCACACCCCAAAACTTCCTTCGGTGATAAATGCTCGTGAAGAATCGCACTCGTGCGATAGCGGCAATTAGTGGTGCCTCTTTTGTCTCCTTGTCTGCCCTCGAGGTTGATGAGCTTGCAGTTTTGCTTTGACGCGTCGAATTCACTGCGAAATGAACGATGAAAATGTCGATTTTATATCTTGCGAAATAACAAATTAACTTTTGACAGTAAAGATAATGGAGATTATTCATTCATAAATCACATACGTTCAATTGTCGGATAATGTTCAAAATAATCATTCATATAATAATAACAACAATGGCTCGGGACGTAAAGTACGCGATCGAGTTTCCAAAGAAACATATACAAATTGGACGGGTATCGAGCGACGTCATCTTGAAAATATTCACGTAGTGTACATTCGGTCCTACGGCGCTATCGTATGCCCGATCGTGAGCCATATCCGCATTAACCTTTCATAGTGTTCATGTAGCGCCGAAAAAGGATCGTAGTTTTAGGTTTCCTTGTCGGAAGACAAATAGCAGCAGTCGACAGGGAGTGCAGCCCACTTTGTCCCCGACAGCGTGGCGAATAAACGCCCGATCACTTTACGAGGTAGACGGGGTAAGAGTGGAGCGGATAGCGCGAAAGAGAAGGAGACAGGACGAGAGAGCGGGAAGGAGAAACCCGCCCCTTCTCAATTCGTACGTAGCCACCTACACCCCCGAGGCCAACAATCCATTCTAACCCCGCTAACACGATCCAACCCCCGATCCGAAGTGAGGAGTGTGGGAAGACTTCGGGGATCTCCCTCAACCCCTTTGGCCAGGCAAAACCGCGGCGTTGATGTGAAAGCTGATAATACCAGGTCTCACCACTCCAGCTGATTAATTTACGTTACTTTTACGACACGATTTATTAGCATTTCGCTAGTTTCTCACGTTCTATCGAATTTCAATATCTACCGAACAATGAAATCCAAAATGTAAACAAGCAATACTATCTGAATAATATCGTGTCGGCTATTTAGATATGAGTAATAACTTAATTGTAAATCCAGAAGCGAGCGCACAAAAAAGCACGAAGTAGGATAGTATATTCTCGGATGGTAACGTTGACGAATAAGAAGCAAGACCCCTCAAAGCACGGGGTCGGCGCTAACGTAAACTGTCCTACAGAGGAATAATGGAACAGTCGGAGAAAAGAGCCAAAGCGTTTCTGGCAGACAAAGATAAATAAACGAAGGAAACGGTGTTCGCGCGCAAAGGGAAGCAATATCCCTGTCTTTAACCTTGCGCGGGATTCGCCGGCTCGTAGCTGGACCGAGAGCTAATAGCGGCTGTGGTAAACAAGCCGCTTCTGCCACGGAAACATCGCGCGCTTCGCAGACTTTCCTCTTAATCCACACCGACCCCTCTTCTCCCGCGGCATTTCCGCCATCGTACTCTATCTCCCGTTTGCTTCCATTCAAGCTTCGCTCACCCCGTCCGCGTACCTTCATCGCACACCCAGTCATCCCCCTGCTTCCACGGCCATTTCCGTTTTCCTGCCAGCTTCTCGCGCCTCCATCCGTTTTCTCTCGTTCCGGGGATGTGTAGTTTACTTCTTGAGTTTCTTCTTGCCACGAACGAAGCCACGCGATTTGCCCGATGGTTTATAGCTCGCTTCGCTCGCCGCCAAGTTATCCGCCGGAGCCCCCAACTACGTACACCTTTCTTCAGACAAGAACGATTGCAAACATCGCGCGTATATATATATATATATATTATACGCCTGTTATCTTATTATTTCTCGCTATTTATTGCAGTCGATGACGTTTATAAACGTTAAGTGAAGGATCACACAAGAAGCATTCTCGTCGTCGTTAATAATGAAATCTCCGAGAAAAATTGATGTTTTCTAATTTTACACGCCTAGTTAAGTATGTATCGGAGCAAGCTTCCTCGAGACGCACCGTGAAGCATAGCGAGGTAATATAAAGACACGGTAAAACATGTCTTTTTAGAATTATGCATACTCATTAGCACGTAATAAATATGCTAACACGTTTTATACTATCCGACGCTAGCCATTTTTCTTCGCTTAAAGTTTAAAATATGCAGACTCATTATCAATGGCTGCCGCCTTTAGCATACGGTGGGGACGATCCTTTCTCTCTGAGAAAATATTGCGGAATCATATTCAACAATACGTATAAATACTTCAAGGGGAAGTGTACGTACTAATACCAACTCTGTTAACGTATAACCTCGATATATTTCCGCACCGCTAAGCATTTACTTTTTCGTACGATTCTGTCTCGATATCTTATCGAGAAACTCTTTTTAAGAAATACCGGACCGTTATCCCTTATGTAATCAAATGTGAAACGCAATCTCTCAAGAAAGTCTGAAAGTCTACGCTATGTCCGAGTATTCAGACATTATCGTGATTGAACGTGCCAACGGTAGGGTTCGCCGAGTTGGAGGGTGAGAACTGAGTGATTTAGTGGGGTGGCTACTCGACGACTGACCGAGATAACCTGCCTGTCCACGGAACAACCCCATTTGTCCAATGTCTTCCGCTACAAAACTGCTTCGGTGCCCTCCGGGCCTGCGTCCTTTTGAATAATGACGGCGCTTTGTCAACTAACGGCCTGCCGATATATTACACGCGTACGGAAGAATATGCTGGTCCAATTCTATATTTTTCACTATCTCGTAACATTAACTGTATCGTCAACGCAAAGAAACGTACCGTACGTTATTTGCAAATTGCACATTCATTCGTGCGGTATGTATAAATATTAATTAAAAATATATTGCGTCGTTACTATACATAACAATGCTCCCAGAAATGTAAAATACTTCTAAGCGAAATACGCGTCGTATTATCGGGACAACGTTCCGTCATGTGTAAATGGAATTCTGAACTGAATCCATTTACGTCGATCGACTTGAATTTCTTCACGCCACCACCACCGGTGGTGTCAATGATACCAGCTCTTCCATAAGATTCCGGTTACATAGCCCGCCTTGATCCTTACACTATATAAAAGAAACGTTTCTTCGTTGTTTCCCTTCCGATGGACTCATTGCTATTGACACATATCGTTTCAGTCACATCACTTATATCATTTCCTATTCAAACAGATATACCGTTAGTGTGTCGCAACAGAGATACAGGAGAATATAGACCGCACAGTGTAAAGAAAAACGATAAAACTTAATCCGCCGCATTACTGATATTTTTGGTCGACGCACACGTGCGAGAGATAAATATTAAAATTTTACAGTAGATAAGAGAAAATAAATGTACAGTACTTTTGGACAAAATTCATGTTCCATTGATGATAATACTGTATCGCTTGGTTCAAGTCAAAGGACGAAATCCAAAAGCAGGTGAGAAGAGATCCTAGGCACAAGAGAAGAAGCAAAATGGATCGAGGGAAAGAGATTGAAGAAGAAGCGAGGTATAGGGAACGAAGAGCATCTCGAAGATGAAAGGCGATGGAGAGCAAAGCCGCGAGGACGAGCGAGGTGGGCCGTGAATTTATATCCTGGTCAGCCACTTGGAGCCATCAGCGGCTCGTTTGAAGTTCCACCGTGGCCGAGCAGACGTTATAAAGACAAACTATGCCTACGGCAGCGTCATGCCCCACCACTTTATACCATAATTCTTCAAGCCGATCCACGAAACGGCCACTCGATCTCGACCGACGAGAGGAGAGACGTACTACATTCTCCCTACCGCTCTCTCTCTTTCTCTCCCACATCTACTCGTGCACGCCAATCCACGACATCGGTCCATCTCTTTCTCTCTTATCCGACAGTCTTCAGCTCGCTTCCTTTACGGTTAGTGCCCGAGGGTAATAAAGATGGTTCTGCTTATGTACAACCGGCAACCGGAGGCGGAGCCAGGCTGCCCTCTGTGGGCAGGACTAACGCAAATGACTCTTCCATGCAAGATGGCGTAGGCATACACCGCGGTGGTGTGGTGCCCGCAAGGTGCTTTTATATTTAGCATGCGACATGCAGAGAGACCGAATGCACCGCGTGCAGCAGTCGACCGTCTGGCGTCAGGCCCGATCGCCTGGCTACTACCATGTCCGCGATTTCACCACTGTTCGAATGTCCTTTCCAGCCATCAACTGCGATGATGATTAACGAATTGTGAGCCGCTCAGTTTACGGTGTATGTGTGCGACTCCTTCTTGAAAGACGAGTTTCAACGAGTGAGGTAGTGCTATGGTATAATAAATATCTCCCCAAATTGTGGCGGACGTGTAAAACAGTGAACAGTATTGTATTATTTCCAGACATAGCACATGACGAAAGCACGGGACAAAGACATATCGTTTCGGAATAGTTCTCGTACATTTTGTACTATCTTCATTTCAGTCATTGATAATATCTCTTTATAGTTCAGAACTCACTATCACCACGCTCGATAATTTCATTGAATTAGTACAATCTCATTGTGAGCCGATGCACGGGAAAATGTGTAACGCGCAGCGTATTGAATTTAACAGTATTCGCGACGTTACAAATAGTTAATACCTGGCCGTAACCATACGAGCATAATCGTCATATTTCTTTCTTCCAAATATGCTCACTTCCTAACCTAGGTTGGTCCCACCCGAGACTGTCTCCGATCAAAGAGCCGTTATTGGCTGAGAGGTTCTTCTCGGAAATGCGCTCGGATCTTGCCGACCGCTTTCCGCGAAACGGCCGATCTCTCTGCAACTTACAAACGAACAAATCTGCCCTCATCCACTTACACGAAAACATATTGTTACATCAGATAACGATGCGATGATGAAAACGTATTAATGCGGTTGCCGAGAATAACAGTGTACATTGGACCTTGCAGTTATTGACATAAACAGTCTATATCCCACTTCTCTTGTACTCTCTTACGTCACTTTCGAAGAACATGATAATAAATATCGGAATTGAAGATTTGGCCAATTTTAGCGACATGTAGTGATATGCAATCCGTCTGAATTATGGGTAACAGCTGTAGACTAAAGAATCGACATTACGAGCCAAATGCTTCCTCGAAAGATCCAAATTACTTTTAAGGGGTGTATTTATGAGGCCCAAGTGGTTGTCCGGCATAAACAGATGAAGCGTAAAATTCGTGTAATCCTCGTGATATATGATTAGCCGCGCAATGTTAATCAAATGTACTATATCGAAAAGAGACCGCAGTTTCTCAACCATTCGATGATGCAATCGGAGAAATTCTATAACTAGTTGGCTCGAAACACCCTTTTCAGAAGCAATCGATTGATTCTTCGAGACGTCGAGTCTCATAATGTAAAATGGTCATCGCGCAGAAACTTGAAGAAATGTTTATTAATACGTTGTGTAATTTATTCGTATAATCTGATACAGCAGCGGTATCTTTTGCGTTAAAAGTGCGGTAACGCGCATTCTCGAGCGCGAATTATCAGCGTCCTAAAGCATCCTTACCGTAAAGTCAGATATTCCGGTGGATAAAAGGGCCTGGCATCGGAACGAGAATGGCGGACGGGAACAATCGCTCGATTGCCGGTCGTCGACGTCGGCGGAACAGAGATTTCGAGATATTCCATAAACGTAAGCTGCTCGAATGACTCGGATCGGCTCGATGGCCGCGGGGACAGAAGGAGAGAAAAAGATACGTCGGGCACGTAGCGCGGAGGCCATCAATCTTCCCGAGACGTAGACGAACAGCCGTGGGCCACAGCAAAGCGAACCGACATCAGTCGTCCTCCTCCTCGTCGTCGTCTTCTGCAATGCGAAAAGACTGAGCGCGCTCAGAAGCCGAGGACGCGTAGACGCGCCAGTAGAAGCCGCTACTTAGCAAGCAGGCATGTGTCTTAAACCAGGCCTGGTCCCCCCTCTAGACTCTCGAACTCTTCGCGAGAATATCAAAGGACCGCGCCTCCTTTGGAATCCTCCAGTTGTTAACATTTAACAGTGATGCCTTCCATGCAATTTTTCTCGCGCATACTCGTCGAGTATTCTCCTTCGCGCTAGATCCCTTCTCTTCACGATTCCTAATGAAACGATTTAAATTAAGGCACAAGACGGGGCGGAGCTACGACAAAAGAGAGACGTATTTGTCATTCCAATATCAATCTCGATATAATCCCCGTGATGTTTTCACTCTCTGATATCAATTCAAGTGACTTTAAGTATATTCTTGCGCAAATGTCAAAACATTTGTACGCACCGCGGGCATTCCTTTGTATATTACAACTAGCCGTAAATACCTCCGCACACGCGCTGCTTCGTACATCGCTAGACGGTTACCTAGCTATTCTTAGTTTCCGTCGAGTGCATTGTATCAACGTTACACCGGAGTCTGGAGTCCGCGGAGTAAGGGTGACGGGGAAGCGCAGCATAGGAAGACCGGGACAGTTTTATAGAGACGAATTCTCGTCGTAAAGACGTCACCACCACCTCTGCAACTCTTGCCTGTCCTCGCGAAAAGGTTACGAGTACCGGAGGATTCACAAGTTACCCCGTTACCTTCCCTCTTCGCCATCGTCTTACTATTGGAGACACACGAGTCTCCTGGTCCCGCTCGTCCCGAAACGGTTCGTAATTTCGACTACGCTAAATCTCCGCTCTCGACGACCGATTCTCATGCTCGTGACGAGTATTTTGCACACGAACGCGCATCGTCTCTCTCTCTCTCTCTCGCACATTCTTACGCACAAAAAATGTCCGTAAACATTTGCCACATCTCATCTCTTTAACATACATATTATACATCATCGGCTCATTCTGTCCGGTCCCTATCATAGCACTATGTAATGGAAAACGCGCCCCCAATGTTGAGTCTGACAAGCTTTTTTCTAATACAATAAAAGTCAGAAAGGAGCAATCTATTACCTCTCCTTCCTACGGCCTAAGTCGGGAGACCCGCCGCCTTTTCAAGCTGGTCGGCGTCCTTTGATCCGCTCCTACCTTCAGTCCTGCTACTGGAATTTTATATCTACCACCAAGACCGCTACTCATTGCCGTTTCCCGTCTCGTTAATTTATATTCGTGTGTACACAACGGTGTTCGTCCCCCTCTTACTCCTCTTTTCTATCGATCCCTTCACTCTACACTAGCAAGACTATAAGTGACGTTTATGGCAAAACGATCGTTGTGCAAACAAATATTAGAAATCATTGAAAGGCATCTGCAATGACGCCAATATATTCCGAATAAAAATGCGATATACACTTTCCTCGTGTGTTTCAGAAAGCGAGACTTGCTGAATATTTCGATACTGTACGTTTCCTGACCCGATTGAATTTTTCACCCTATATCCATGCGCGCTATGGCGGGACGAGAATCAGCACCAAACACAAAAGAATCCAATGCGCTCGGTAAAACAGAGGCCGTAGATCTCGCGGCGTCGTTGGATGTGACATGCCCGTTTCCCTCGCTAACCCTTTCTTCTCTCCTCGACTTAGCCGCTGCCGGCTTGGCGGTTTCGATACCCGTCTGTCACGAGCCGTCATTAAGCTCCGGCCAGATTCCTATCTGAACGGACAGCTGAGTCTTGATGTAGACGGCGGAAAGAGCTGCGAGCATTAAAGCTGCCGACGGGCAAGACCAGAGTCAACGTTTCGACAACCCTTCAACCGTCCATCAGCCATCCATCGATCTGCGTCACCTCGCTGCGAACCGCGGTGGTTGCGCATCACGAAAAGACGTAAGCCGTACAAGACTCAATAATAACGCGCGATAATAATTAATCAATACGAGCTATTCAAGCGAAAAATAAATTTCGCGACTCAACGTTTACTTTATAATCCCGTGTGTCGAGTGTTCTGAAAAATTCAGCGGAGAAGAATGCTCATTGAGGGTGACAACGTCCAGAGTATTTCGAGGAAACGCTCGTTGTGCAATTCCGCTGCTTCGGTTGAAGAGATAAACGCGAGTTCATTTTGATGTGTCAGCTAATCTCACTGTGACATATCTCGCTGGCTCGATCGATCACCAGGCCATTACATTGTCTGATCCGCCGCCGCCGCGATAAATTATTACTACCGATAAATCGGTAAAGAGTAACGCCACTGGCGGATAGTAACAGGTCCAGACACGAGTGACTCGCACAGATAACTCGCAACACGTTGCCCTCTCGACAAGATGTCAGTTTCCCTTACTGATTCAGCGCTCGGTTCGCCAGGCTAATTTGCATTCCGAACCTCGTCGGCTCTTCTCTCACGGGAGTTTCTCGTTCGGAAAATTAACTATTTACCTTACCGTTACAATGGCATACGATGTGAAAGAAAATTAAAGATCCTCGATAATGCGAGGACGTAAAGCCCATTAACGTAATTAGACGATCCAGTAGTAATGTCGCCGTTCTTTAATATGTTTGACGCTAGAACAAACGTGTCTCGTAAAGCCAACGCCATTTGAAAAGAGAGATGGGTGGGGAACGACAGACGTCGTCAGGCTGGAACCAGGATGGAGTTTTCGGTTACGATCGCCACGGTAGTTTGAAATGGTCTGTTAATGACAAGGCGTTAATTTAGCCGTGCGAGGAGGAAATATCTGCGCCACGGCCGTTTCGTCGGTCGTTGTCGAGTGTTATGGAAGCCTATGCATCAGAGTGATGAACGATGTCCCAGGACCGCGTTGCGCAGCGCGGCGCGGCAAGATGGAGCCGCAGTGAATGAAAAGAGGCTGGAAAAGATATAAGCAGCATCTGAACGCAAACTAAAATCCGCAGATCAACAAACTCCTCCTTTATTATCGCGTCTATATTTGCATATTCTTGTCGTTCTCGCTTAAAATTCAAACTAATGTCAATAAGACGGTCAATGGGAGATTAAAGAACGTTGGAAGGTAAACGGATAGACAGTAATTTTGTTTAAGTAACTTCTGTCTGCTACGCTGCACGTTATCAATATATCTTTAGAAGAAACTTCTAACATATATACCGATGTGAATTGACGTTCCATTTTTCTTTTTTTGCGAATCGGGAAGCACATCTTTCGTAGAATTTCGCAAACCGCTGACGTCATTCTAATCCTATTTATTCTTGTCCCCTCGCAAGGAATTAAGAGAGAAATTCAACGATAATGGCAGACCGAGCGTACTTATGCGTACGCAGAATTGCAAAATGGCGAACGTACGGGCAGTAAATCAAGATACGAAGCTCATCGGGTAGCCGTATATTGCGACAGTTATACGAGCCATCCATCATCATTTAGAAGCGGCATCTATCAGCGTCACCACTCGCGAGAGCGATAATGACGATTCAACGGTTTAGCGGCTCGCTTTGACCCACGGCAGCCTCTAGAATCGTTAATTTACAGGCCTTTCCTCGACGGTATCTTGTGTGCACTCTTCCGATAAAATCCACTGCACTGTTGTAATAATCAGCTCTGTTAGTGGTTCTTTCCATGCAAACTTCTCAGAAGCTAGTCTTTCCATAATAACTCGGTACCTTCAGCATCGCGCAAACATCAACAAATTGTATGTTCATACCGAGCCCTTTCAGTTGATGTTGACTATCGTGTCGGGCACGTCACATCTCTCTCTCTCTGTTTCAACAATTTCAGATTATCGGTTAAGAGGACGAAACACAAAAAGAGCAATTACGCTGGGAACGTTCCTCCGGATATCAGCCATGTTTTCTTCCTCGGCATTTTTCGTCGAAAGAGTCTATGGCGCGTTGGAAGGTTATTCCGTCGAGCAATCGGTGACGGTTACGCCGAGAAGAGGATAGTAAAGAATGAGGCGGATCAGGCTGAGCATTGTGTGCTGATAGATGTGTCAAATCCGGGCCGTATTGTACCTGTAAAGATAAATGGAACTTTGGTGAAGAAGCAAAACACGTGCCTTTGTTGCCGATCTACTCATCGGAGGTAATTTCGAGTGCTTCTTCTCGATGTGATATCCGTAACGTTGCAGTAGCCGCGATGTATATTTTGCCTTGATTTAACCGCGACGATCGGTAACGAGCAATCCGTTATTACGATGTACATTTTGCACGCAGAATCGCCAGCCGCCGCCGATCTATATTCTCTTATTCCAAGGATACAGAGGAAAGAAATAGTTTGAAAAACCTCGTTTAACCTTCCATCGGCAATGTTGAATTTAGCATGGACAATCCGGAAATATATATTTTTACATTGTTCTGGATTCGTATAGAAATCGGGAAAAATTCTCGCATGTTTGTGAAAGATTTAATAACAAGTTTTTACGATTAGAAGTCGGTTTGCATTTTACTTATTCTTTATAGATTGAAGTCGGGACAGAAACATCGAGAAAACGGGATTTCGGTTAAAAATTCGAAGACGAACAACTGGATATTAACGTCCTTATACACATCTCACTTAGCGAACACCACCGATTATTCTAAAATTCACGATTAAAGAATTGATGCACTCCCTTTGTCGATCGCTTCATTTGCGTCGTCATTTTTGTAAATAACAAATCGAAAAGCGAATGCATGACATTTTTCCACGCGCAACGTCGCATCATACCGATTTCACAGGTTTCCTTTCAACGAATTGCGCAAAATCATTACCTTGAACCTACCATTGCCATTCATTCGAGGCGTACATAATTCAGCATACTCGTCGTTCATCTATGATTAGCCTGCCTCCCGCGGAAACGTTTGACAAAGAACTAGGAAAAAAGGACGACGACCGGTAGTTGCACGTCATCCAAGAAAGATACATTGCGGTTCTCGTGCCGATGTAGAAAGCCGTGAGAGAGAGAGAGAGAGAGAGAGGGGGAAGGCAATGGCACACTCCGCCACCCTGGCGACACGGCTGGGTGCGAAGCTGAAAGCGAGAATTCTCCCGCGGCGCAGAGCCGCGGCACTCGCTCCGCATAAATCATCCCACTTCTGCTTGGAACAGGGAGGCGAAAATAGATGGAGCTTTCTCTTTCTCGCTCCGTCTCTCTCAAAGCTTTATAGGTGGAGAGCACCCTGTGGATACACATGAAAGTTTGCTTATTCTTGCCTCTTCTGACTCCCTGTCCCTTCAGCGGAAAATAAAGACCTCCCACATATTTTCGTAACGGTCCAGGTCATTCCAGTGTCAAAACGATGAGAAACTTCTGGGAAGATTATTACAATAATTAACACCGAAACGTAAGTACTTTCGTCAGAACAAGCATTCCTTGATGACTGTGGTCTTAAACAATACTCTCGCTATAAGTATTGGTTAGAATTGGCAATTTGTTTTCCGATCTGCACATACCAAACGCGTTGGGAATATCTCGCAAGATTGCTGTTGTCGGTTTTGCTTTGAAATCCTTAGTTTGACCTGGCATTCCCATCATACAATTTCAGTTACAATACGTTGAACAGACGTGTCGCATCATAAATCTTCGGCCCTTTTTACACGTTTAGAGCATCCTAAACGTCATTATTAGACACCGTTTCTTTAGTTGGCTAAGAATTTCACGAAACCGCATTGTAAGTTAGATTCCTTTCTTCTATTTTCGACATTTAATGGAAGGGACTGTTTGACAGGGTCTTCACGTTTTTGAATTTATTACCACCGTCAGGTTCGTCGACGTCACACCTTATCTGGTTTCACATTTGTCCCTGCAAGGGGTTCGTTGTGCCGAACTACAAAGAAAACAGTGTACAGGTCGCTCGATTCAATATCTTGGGATACGTTGAAAGAAACGCCGGTATTCCCAACATCTGAAACCTTCGTCATCGTTATCAGCTTGAAATGGCGGCGTTATACTCCATCTGATCTTCTTTAGTAATGACCTCTTCGCCCAGCGTTCGGTATATAGAGCCGAGGTCGACAAATCACGGCCGGCCGGGGTCGAACGACGTGAAAAATTGCCGACGCTTCCATGGAAAACTAATAACGCCCCGCCACATCAAACGCAATTCCGGGAAATCATTACGCGGGCCATAACCGGCGCGGCTTATATGGCGCGCAACGTTTAAGGCGGAGGAGATGCGGCCCTGGCCCGGTCGTGAGTAACGTCCCGAGTAATATTACGATGACAGTAATTGCCGCTTTGATCAATGCAGACCTGGCCGCGAGTAGGCGGCCCGTCACGCCACCGGGATTCAACGTGATCCTTTCCGGCGTCGCCGACCGTTCCTGGACGTGTACACGCTTATTGCGAGGAAGTGATATCGATTGTGCGCCCACAATCCGAACGGTTTTAACACGTATACCGAAAGTATAAATATTGAAAGATCGCAAAGCCGGAAATAGTTCGATGTCAATGAAAAATTACGATCCTCGAAAATCGCCAGCGCTATTAGGCGAATAACGCCGGCATGGCGCGCCGTAACGCGGCGGTGGCGGCGAAGAAAAAGGAGAGACACCGAGGCCGAGCGACCGTTTTCTCGAGGGTTTTATTTGCGGCGGAATAAATAAAAATTTACGAGCAATTTACAGAGGGTCCTCAGCCGCTAGGTCAGGGGGATCCATCAATTTACTCCGAAGTGCTCGTTTGGCGCGCGGGCTACAAAATCGTCGACGAAGTTCTCTTTATGAAGCTAGAATAGATTAATGCTCTCGTTTGTTCGGTAATGGCCTCGATAAATTATCTTAATAGCTTGAAGCGGCTATAAATATATTCCCGCGCTCTTACGCTTGTTTTCCCACTATATCGCGATCTCTCGCCGCGCGCGACTGTCGAACTACCATGTTTTCCGTGTCACTAATTCAAGGAGAAAATGCGTGTTGCATGTATCTGGAACGAAAATATTTACCGCCGTCGTTGCCGCAAAATTATCAACGATCTGTGCATTCGCTTCTTGCGTAAAATCCTTTACGAGCTTGCCGCGATGAAAGTCGTATCCACAAATTGAAAATTGACCAAGAGGCGTTGTCTTTAAATCAAGTATCTCCGTGAAAACGCCGAGCGAAAATAATCGGTCGCCATTAGCCGCGCTACCGGGAGATCAAACGGATCCTCCATCCGTCAACGGCGCGCTAATGCACACGTTTCACTGCGCCGTCGGTATTTGGCAGAAATTAGGTTGGTAATGCGTCAGCAGCCGGTGCCGAGCGAGCACTTAACGCCGTAAAGTTGTTTGATGGCACCGCTATCACCCCTAACAGTTCCTAACAGTCCGACGCGCACCTCACGCTGCGCCCCGAGAGTCTGACACTGCAACCGTGAGTTATTCACTTAATGCGGCCATTACGCGCTCCTCGATGGCGCTTCATCCTGATTTACTCGACAAGCATTTATTGCTTCTATCTCGGCTGACGATATTAAACCCTCTGCTCGCATTTCCTACGCGACTTGGACGGCGACGTTGAAATTGATTCCAGCTGCGGTGGCATAAACAATTCAGTCAGAAAACTGCGGAGATCAATTAGGTGGACGCGTTTCCCTTTCCTTGCTTTCTGTTGTTCAGACTAAAATGATTTTCCGTTATTCTCGCGATACAAGAAAGCAAGCACAGGTCCAAAAAGTGATCCTCAAAGTCGAAGTTGGCGCCTAAAATTAACAGTGTAATTATCAGGAATCCGCGGTTCTCGAAAATAGAGATTCGCGTCGGATGGTGGTTGGCATCCTTTGCGTCTCTCTCTCCCCCTATCGTCGTAGCGCCTCGCTTGAAACCTCGTAAACCCGGGAACGACCAATTAAACGAAACGAGCAGCGCACTGATGCACTCTCCTCTCTGGCTGGTTGCCTGCCTGCTGGCATTACCTACAGGTTATACGACTCACGGAATTACCCTCAAATTACACAGTTCGTACCGATGTGTGCACTTCCCCCCACAGTACGCGGCTCTGTATACTTACAGCCGGATAACAACCGGGCTGCTAGCGACGCCACCATTCGCTACGATCGGGAGAGAGTGCGCGCTCTCTCGCGTTTACTCCCTATCGAAGCTGAACGGGAGATCCTGACCAGAGGTATACTTGGCGAGGAGGTGGTAGACTCGCCGCTGATGATCGACCGAAGAAAGTGACGGTTATGAGGGGCGTTCACACGCGCGTTCGGTTTGACTTTAACCCGCTCTCGGAACGGCATAAGTTCCCGGAACCTATAAACTCGGCCTATCCGTTCATTTTTACCGCTTTTGCCCTTGCATGAAAAACATTTCTACAAGCACACCTCGGAGAAAAGCCCCTGTACTCTCGATATAAATAGAGTTACAGTCCAAGAAGAGGGTTGAAATTACCCCAAGATAATCGGAGCAGAATAGATTCTTCCGTCTGTCCGCTCTCTGTTGCGTAATAAGATAGGTTTTTTGCCCGTATGAATTTCCGATTCCGCCTCGCCGCGCCGAAAACCGTCGAATACATTAGTGATTCCTAGCGGGCGATGCGTCGTAATGAATGTTTCCGGTGACAGCCGACAGCGGGGAATGCCTCCCGCGACAAACAATGCGGCTCTGTTCATCGGGACCGCTCCCAACGTGTGCACATCGGTAACATTTCGCCGTCGCCGCCACCCCGCTTACCCGAAATTCATTCCTGCCATGCCCGATCGCTTTCTTCGTTCTTCGAGGAATGCCGCTTGTTCGATCGGGATTATAGCTCGTCAGATTCTGCCTCTCGCTCGTTTCGCGTCGCTTTGAGAAACCAGAGAACAATTTGCAGATATCGCTTGTAACTACACCATTGACATTTTCGTATTGAAATGCCGCGGAGTTGCACAGCCGAATGAAGAAGAGAGTTGTGCCGCTCATTTGCAGTGTTCCCTTGTCTTGAATATATATGTGGACGTAAATTACTTTTTCTTTTCGTACCACCCGCGCGGTTAGATTTACGACTGCCCACTGAGCGGTAGCACGCAAGAGCCTCGTGATGCGTTGCAAACCACCCTCACATTAAATACATACATTTCTACGGAACTTTGAAGATTCCGAAAGGTATCCATCCGATAGCTCGGTAACATTTTCTACAGAAGAATTCAGCAGATTGTCTCCTGCGCGGAGCATCCGAATCGGCTGTTACATTGTGGGAGGTCTTAACATATCCAAGTCGAAAATTGGCCGATCTGTTAGCGATTCGGTATGCACGCGTCCGAGAAGCGGGGCGCGAAACTACACTCGTGGTCTTCGTTACATGTGTGCTCACATTTCGACTGCTCTACCGGCAGATTCGATGTTGGAATGCAGGGCCACTTGTAGGGGCCACCCAATACCCGCGGAGTCCATTTCCATTGTTGGCGGCTGTATCGGTAGCCGAGCCGCGAGAATTCCAAAGCTTCGTGTGGAGATACGATTCGTTCGAACCGCTCGCATCGCTCACATTATTTATTACAGTGATCCATAATCGTGGCGAAGATATCGTAAAACGTGATGACACCTCACATGTACGTAAAGTGATAGATTCTAACTGATCGTCTAAAAAATGCGACATAATACGACTTCAACGATCACTGATTTTAACTAATAACAAACCGTTACGATGCCGTGACGAAGGTAGTAGCGTATGTTTCAGCGACGGCAATCATTTCTACTGTGGATTCATTAGAAATAGTTTGCTACAACTTTTACGCCAATAGTTACAGATCTTCGTGTAAAGGGAAATCACGTTATATGAATTTTATCACGAGAGAATGTAAAGACACACAACCATCTCTATGATCAATACTCCGGAAGTTGATTTCCATTGTTGGAGGCTAACCCGCCCGCAAGAATTCCAAATTCTTGTACGGAGATTGAATTTGATCGTGAGCCGCAGCGTTCCATGTGGTTTCTACCGTTTGCATTGCCCGCATTATTTGTACAGCAGACCGTAACCACCACCGTCGCAGTAAAGACATCCTGTATCGTTCATTGGATCTTGAAACGTTTGTGCTTTAGACCACACAATGCGGGCTCGCGTTCTTCCTGGGATTTAATGGACATACTGTGTGCGAAATAGTTGCTACACTGAGAAGCTCTAATCTGTGAAGTATCCGGACTTGTTTCGAGTAAAATACCATCAAAGCTTGCTCGTTAACACACCTTAGTAGCTATCGAAGCCAAATTCAATCAGAGACGACGGATATAAATATAAGGGTTGTTTCGAGCAACTCGTGTATTTTTAAATAACCTACTTACATGACGTTCGTAGGTTGCGTCGCTATAAACGACCATACCTACTTCGTGCTTGGATCATATAGCATGAGGTCTTTAGAGAGTAGCAGAGAGTCATTGATCAGAGGCGAGGTTATCTCTTGTCTCTGTAAGAGATGGCCGAATGAAAGGCACCGACAACGTCCAGCAGCGAGCCATACATCAACTCGCGACCTGAAGTAAATAAGCGGTGCCCTGTGCGACCCTCTAGATATTCTCGGTATAACGGACTATACACGATGCCGCCGTGATAATCATCCTTCTGCAAAAGCCGATCACTATGCTTACGCATTTAAATGGATTTCTATTTCTAATGAAATCAAGTGCCCCGTTATTTTTACCATTGCACTTTTTTCCACATTAACCCTGCAGCAGCATCAAAAGACAATCAAGTGTAGTTTATGAATTTCGTTTATGACGTATACTTCGTAAGTAGGTTGCGATAAACATATACAAGCATAATCTAAAGAGGTTACAAAAATAAGCATAACTTTAATGACGATGCTGTAACAAACATCTGCTTCTTTATTGATCGGCAATATAAATACGCCCGTTGAATATATAGTGAGAATGGTTAGAAATAATGCGTGTCGCGTAAATAACTCATGACGGGGGAGATAACCACTTCAAAACATTTGTCATCGTTGTGACTGTTGTTGAATTTAAGCAAAATTGATAATAGGCCCAACCAGGGACAGAGATTGATATATAACATGCAGTTTTTCCACAATGTCACTTTTTATTACATCACCTTAACGATCGAGTTTTAACATTAATTTGCATAAATAAATAATAGTGCTCCTTCGTTAACATTGCATACGGCCCGTGTTTTTTCACACGTATCTCTCCTTATTTTTATCCGCGATCCACTTTTATTTTTATGCATATTAAGCACGTGTATATGCTGAGCAAACTAAAAACTTTGTATTATTCATAACAGACATCATGATCATCATCATCACTTCAAGTACAACGTTCTTCGAGAAAATATTTGCGCGCAAAAGTGTTTTGCCTTTTGTTATCACCAATCAGAGTGTGCTTAAGAAGAACAATTTTGCGCGACATGACACCTGCGATACAATATCATCGCATTATTAAAGGTTAAATATCATAGCGACTTGCGTCGCCTCTCTGTAATACACATATTTTAAACATATACCTACTTCTCGCACACCGATGCACGATAAACATCCCTAAAATAGCTATCCGGCTGGCAGTTAAACCGGTAATATGTTTCAGGAGTAAATGGCCGGATTCTGATAAACACAAGTTATGCGCTTACGCGCAATGTCTTTTCGACCGTCCAATAAATTAAACTCTCCCCTTTCCCCCCATGCATCTGAGCATTTGCCGTCCGGTACGGAAACGTTAGTATGATTATAATTTATTCTTGATTAGCATTAATCCTCACGTTCGCTCAGTTGCTCCCTTCTTCTCCCTCTATCCCTTTATCCCTATACGGTATCCCCCTGCAACCTCTTCCCTTTACCTCTCTTTCAGCATTAGCTTCACCGTAGCTTTTATTGGACCATTGGTCCGGCCGTAACTTACACTTATGATTATTAATGCCGACAGATTTATCGGGGATTGGCACGAAAATCTGAAACGTGAAATAAAATGGTACATAAATTCAATTAAGGCCGTGTGCCGCGCATGAAAGTATCATAGCTGGACCTATCGCGCGGCATGGCGCACTTTCCTCGTCCACCGCTGGATACCGACGATATCGATAACTCGACTGTTTAATTCCATTATAACTCGAGAATGATACAATGTTCTCCACGGTGTCGTTGAACAAGTATAAAAGCCGCAGTATGGAGGAAACGAATGAAAATTGCTTGATATCGAACACCGATTACATCGCTCAAATTAAGTATCATATTGGATGCTTAAGCGGTCTTTTCGAAGACAGTTGATAAATATTAGGACGTTAACTGTTTCGTCCTATGTATCAGTTTGCAAGTTGATTAACGAAAATAATTCAAACGTGTCTGGTTGTACCGATTATTTACAGGAATCTATAAAATTAGTTCGTGGCGATATATGTCCTTCGCGAGACGCAATTAAGTTCAGGAAGGAAAAACAGGTGAGCTATCTGACATGCTAATTATGAAAAAAAAAGGGGGGGGGAGGAACTAGACGTGTTATTATAAGTCGTTAATCATTTTCGATTTTTTTAAATACCATACGGCCTCACTCAATTAGCTCTTAACTAAGCGCGATTACTTTTTCCATCGCCTTCTTTTACGCACGGGATATTTTTCTCGGGATCTTGTAACGCATCGGGTAATTATAAATATCAGGATGGTCGATCGATATCGGCACCTCGCGTTAATCCAAGTGACGTTATCAATTCAAAACCGGTATTAACTGCGGTAAGAAAAAGCATCAATAACCGAACGCGTCAAGATGTCGCCGTACTTGATTAATGGAGTGACTGTTGGGTGGGTAATGATGGATGAGGAGTACGTCGTTTCTGGATATGGATGATTAATCAGTCCACATTCGCTTCAATGAGAATTTTACTATTAAATTTATGTAAGCTCCATTTGATAGTAATATTTATAAAAATGTTTACAACATCTGTAAATGCATATTATCTGCACAGTATGTAAAAAAAAGTTAGAGACAAGTTTGTCATTTGTTAATTTCTATTTTTTCGACATTACCGAAAATATATATTTGGAAGTATCGAGTGAAGTGCACGTTCTATACATGCATACGTTTATAAATATGCACGGATATACATTATAAATGTGAAGTATATATTCAAATATTTTTCAAATATCGTTACAAATGAACCATATGCTAATGTACAGAGCAAATGCACGTGTTAAATAAAACGCACTATTGCCGCATTATTTACCGACGGACTTAAAAATAACGCTCTCTCTCTCTCTCTCTCTCTTTATTTTTCTCTAGTATCACACAATACGATATTTTATGTATCCGCAATCCACAACTCTTAATCCGCACTTGTGTTCGTCAGCGCCGGTCCTTCGAGACTCGAAAGCGACATTAGCCACTCTTATCCATTCAAACAAAATGTCAAAGTGTCAGATGATAATGCGCGGAAGATAAATCAAGCATGCTGAAAAGATGACGGTGATAAATGTAAACACGTCTGCCAGGCGGCCCCGGAGATAGTTACCGAGATACACGACGGGTCGTGACTGATGGCGATGTCGTGAGATGTGGTATCATAATAATTCATAAAGGCCGAGGCCAGAGGCTTAATCGCTGATTAATGAAAGAACAGACTTGTCTCGATCTTTGCTCCTTCTTTTTCTCATTACGTCTTTCTCTTTCTTTATCCGATCCCTTGACATACCTCTCGCTTCCTCCTCTTCTTCTTCGTCTTCTTCTTCGCTTCTTGGCACGACTATGCCGCCGCCTGACGTATGTATATGTGCCGGCGGGACGAGTAATCCGACATGTGTTCGTTTGGGCGATAGACCCAATTAATGCTGCAACGGCAATGTTGCTCTGTCCGTAATTCACCGGAGATGGTTCCTTCTGCGAGAATCTTGGACATAGAGACGAATGAATGGGGAATACGGAGATGCGAGAAATATTTTACATTTATTCACGATAATAGCGATTAATGCTGTATCATCTCTTATGTCGTATCAAATTTCATCTTCGTGCTTTGTTATTTGGTCTATTTTTTACAAGATTATGACACACAGTTTATCATAAACAGCCGTCGTTCTCTTTCTTAGGCTATTTTGTTCTGTTTTTATCATTTGTAACTGGCTGTTTGAGTATTTATATAGAAATTTGTGCCAAAAACATTAGCAGGAAACAATAACTATACATTTTGAAAAAGACTCAAAGATTTACTTACGTATGTGGGCAGCCAGATAACAGAAGATAATGCTTTTACCAACAGCGGACTCGATCATGCATTTACCGCCAAAGGTAAATCTAAAGTTATCTTCCACCAACTAGTAATATTGGAATTTTTAATTGCTTTAATTTCAAATAGCTCCTAATGGATATCAAAGTAATGACTAATTTATACGCGAGATATTATTTTATAATTGGATATTTATAGTAATCTTACAGCTGCGAGCACGTGGAGAAAATGGGACGGCATTAACGTGTACGTCATCTTTGTAAATCAGTCCTAGTGTGCGATATAATTACAAGATAATTGAGATATCATTTATTATAACGGAGGGTACCAAATGTGACATGTCTTATTCAATATCAAACTTTAAAACAGCCAATTTGAAAACGTGGAAGAGCTTATATTCGAATTTCATCATGGGATTGTCCAAAATTAACGTAATTACATGTAAGATTCATACTGAAATATCGAAACTGTAATTTCCAATATAGTTGTTGTTTTTTCTCCCAAAAATCAGTCATCAGTCCACCGGCACATTACGTAACGTGTGTTCAACGAAGCTTTCGTTATACGTCCGCTTCGTTCGTTGGTATTCCGAATCATCCTCGATTCCCCGTCCGCGTTCACCGCGGACGCGTGTTGAGAATGATACATTATTTCCCATGCGAATGTTTCTTTGCCGCGTAATGGCCGATAAATAACACAAATTAATGCCTTATTCCAGACATGTCGGTTATTTATGCCCCGGAATAACTTTATCCCGGCGCGTGATTACAGGCAGACACGCAGCCCTGCGTTCTACTCGCTCCCACACGTTCCTACACGCGCACACAGAATTACGCGATACACGCATTCGACTCTGCACTGAGTTCGTATATCGAATTACCTACTTGGAGTCAAGGAATGTAGGTGAACCCGTCGTGATATTTCTACGTCTGTAGCGAATACATGCCAAGCTACGTCCAGATAGTGAAATCCGATAGATATGCGATAAATTCGAATAAATTGAAAATATGTCGAGAAATATCCTTCATTCATTTTATTACGTCACTCTTTCTCACCGAATTCGGGCGCACGAATAGCGCGTGTCAAAATATATTCGCACGCTGAAATATAAGATCGCTTTTTCGTTGCGTTTTTCGAGCTCTTTACGCCGCTCCTTCGGTGTTCTCGCTGGTAGGGACCGATGTTGTCGCGCTAATTGCACGTCCAGAGCACAATTTACAGGCGCGAACCGCCGTTTCGTCGCGTAAGAAGAATGAGGAGGGTAAACGAGAGGAAGAGGGACAAATATTTCATATTTCGAAGTAAGTGTGTTTCTCGAAACATTGATAACACGTATCGAATCTTACATTGTGTGCCTGCCTGCGATAAATTGTTGCAATCTCACTAACCGTAAATCACAGTTGCGATCGGGCCCTAATTAATACCTCTCGCTAATTTGTGCTCTTAATCACGGAGCACATTTATAACGAGCGAGACGTTCAAGTTACGAAATATGCATACGTTTGCAGTCCCGTGAGTATAATACAAACACAGATTCGGGGTCACAGACTGTGGTAAATTGAATAAAAACACGATTACGTACCAAAGGGATTTCCTATGACTTGGGACGCAGGAACGATTAAAGGGACTGACGTGCGGAGATCGAAAGAAAGAGCGTATATGTGTTTTGTGTTGTTCGTCGTGGCGCGGGAAAGTTTACAGGCCTGCTAACCCCGTAGGGACCGTCCCTCTTCTTCTCTCCCTCTTCGACCGTACATCGATTCGTTTGTCAAGTAACTTTCGAGTCCGGGGGTGAGCCAATATTTCAGGAACAGCGGAACCAAGATTGAGGCTAGGAAGCGATGGGGAGGCTGCTGACCGCAGAGAAGATAAATTTGTTCCGCAATTGAGACGGGCGTGCCGCAGTAAATCTTGTCTATTAGGTATCACTTCTTCTTTCCCGCTACAGGTATAAAACTATAAATCGAGAGTAGGAAGACACCACCGTATTGAGCTTGACCACGGAGACACACAGAGAGGAGAGGGTGGGAGGGAAGAGGTCGGTAGAAAATCATCTGGCATCGGTTGCTTATTGTTTTCCTCGTATGCTGAATACGGAAGAAAGAATATACAAGTAGTTCATCTTGAATATTTCATTTTTGCCGAATCATTTTTACGAATCTAATCATATTTCACTTTTCTTTATTCACGTTGTACATTCTAGTTGGTTCAAAATAACTTTCCCCGAAGAGAAAAAGACACTCGTAAATACATCACCTCGACAAGAGCGTTATCAGTTTTGACCATAGATGGAGAACGATAATCGAGAAAGGTAACCTTCGGTGTATTTTGCAACGCAAGACTTGAGAATAGGCCGCATGCAGATGCTGGAATCAAGGAGCAGGTAGAAACGAGCTCCTTCGACTTTTACGACCGCCAATACAGCGGTACTTTCAAGTGTTGAGACGCATCGTCGAGACACAATTTACAAGGCGGTTTCTCGTCTTATTGTACGCAAGACCGAATGGGTTGTACACAAAGATCAATGAATAGAGAAGGAAACAAAGGCCGATCCGAAGGACCGGAGAAATAAAGTGCCAGGTATTAGATGTGTTTGGACAAGCTGTCACTCGATGGCCATGGAATAATAGTAGACTTTACGACGGGCGATAAATATATCTTAGAGATACATTCGGCTAGTACGTATATCACCGGCATGTAACAGTATTATTAATTCGATTAAATCCTGATATTACTTTCTCTCTTGGCACCACGATGACATTGCTCGATTCGAAAGATATTTTCTGGGCACGTTATAGGCCAACCAAGCGTAAATTAAGCAGACGATGACAAAGGCGCCATCTTCGGAAAATGCGATAAATTAATTGAGGATCGGCGGTTTAGTTAGCCGGCTACTCGAGATCTTCGGCCGAACGAGTATGTACCTAATGGAGTCATTGTTCGGTCCATGTTCAGCCCGAAAACAGCACGTTGGTGTACGCGTAACTCGCCCGTTAATACGTCCGATACCTTGACCGCGTAATCTTTCGCAGGGGCAGGAGGTAATTAGCGGTAACGGACGGTTACGTCCGATATACGAACAATGGAACATCGGCGATGCGATGGGAATAGGAAGAGGGCGATGGCTGAGCGAGTATGATAAATGAACGGCGCCTGACAAGCGGCCATCGTTGCCCGATGATGGATGGCCGACGGTCCCGCTCCCTAATTATTTCATACTTTGCAATCAGAACGATAATCCATCCGCGATACCTGCAGCCTGTCATGGATAAATCATCGGTTATCATTCCTGAGTCACAACACGTGTGCGTACGTTCGCGCGAACGCAAAGGGTTTGGGGCGAGCGGAAAGGGGAGAGGAGAAAATTGCGTTGTACCGCCGGAGTTTGTCGGTTTAACATCGGTGAAAGTTTCATTGTCGTATATTCTGCTAATTAATCCGATTTCACGCGGCATTATTTCATATTGGAATATTATCGCTCCCACCGGTCAATACTTATCAATCTATGGATGAAAAGAGATAGACGTATAGAAAATTCCTTCGGACATTGAAGTCTCTGAATATTTTAAGTCTGCGTTGATGATGACGGCAGCGACGGAAATCGTAGTTTGCATTAGTTTCGTAAAAGGGGGGGACCTCCTTCTTATTTCATAATGGCATCGGCGATTTGACGTCCAGCCAATAATTTGAAAAATATTCCACCAAAGCGCCGCCATGTAAACAATTGAGCCCGCCGTGTCTAATTGCCGCGGTTGATTTTCAAACCGCCCGTCATCCTGTGCCTAATAAATGGATACAGCGGATCTCTTAAATAGTAAAAGACCCGGCCCATTATTTTGGACGAACGCCGAAGGTTACAAAGGACTGTCTAATTTAGCTCTTGGCGGCGCCGATGCACCATGTCGGCCGCCACTCTCGTCACGTTCGCCTGATGACCTGCGTGATCCTGATAATCAGCCGGCAACGAATCTTCATTCTCCGTAGTCTTACTATCCACAAATGGGAGGATAACCTGACCTAACCTAACATTTAATATATATGAATCGTATTTGAAAAATTTCATCGTGTTTAAGGAAATATTACATGTTTAAAGTATCTTCTCACTGTGGATATTTTTGGGGCAAAGGATTGATTCTTTCAGTTCGCCCATATATTCCCCTGACACCCTATATATTCGGACATTTTCTCTGACAACTATGATATACCACCGTACAGATTACGGAAATCCCACGAGTGTGAGCGCGTTACGCGCTCCAAAGGGGGACGCAACGAGAAGAGTGACGGGTGGGGTAGAAGCGAGACAGGAAACACTGTTACCCGGGCGGCTCTTTGATGTCGGATGTTTACTTTATGGCCAGGGCATGATTGTGACATCGTCGTACCGAAGGGCCCGTGACGTCATAAATGAGGTGGTCCCTCCTCTCGAAGAGGCCAACTCATACCATGTTACACCTAACTTGACCTCCTCCCTTCTCTCTCTCTCTCTCTTTCCACTTCATCACATAATCCACAAACGCTTGCAATCCCTCGACCATGTAACCCCTCACGGACCGCCAATGTTGTGTGTTATAATCGCTTGATACCATATATACATCGCGTTCGCGAAGAGAGAGACACGCGAATCTATTTATAATAGCCATATATTTTCTTGAAGTTGCTTGTACGCACTATCTAAATGTCGAGCGACAGAGAATGCGATGTATTAATATGAGAGATATGTAAATAATTAATATATTTTCGCGACACAAATATGCGCGTATATGATGTCCTGACATAAATAATCCGAGTATTTAATGCGTGATATTTGGAGAGAGGAAAATATTTCTTTCAATAGATTGCATATTTCAAACGTCATGTATCATACGGGCAAGTTGATGTAAGACCTTGTCGAGAGAAAGCGAAAACGTTGCAGACATATTAATAAGTAATATAGCTGAAACGGTAGACGATATGCACTGATGTAAGAATGGCAAGGCCCTCGGACGACGGCGACGATTCTGATCGTACCTAACGTGATGCTTCAACGAAAGGGTGAGTTAGCCGAGGTTTACGAGCTGGGAGAGTCTTCTGACGAGGGCCACGGCTTTACGTCGTCATGTGTCACGCATCGTTACTGCCGCAACGCCGTTATGAGACATTTACGATAAGATATGTCGCACCTTTCGCCCCTGACAACCCACAGATTTACCGTTGGTGGCGAGAATATAGCTTAAAGAAGATGGGACGAAAAGGGGGAGGGAGAAGTGCCACGTCATGGTGGCGGTAATGGCAGTATCTGAAAGCCACTTTTTACTTGGCTGTCCGAGGAACAATATTACACGCTTAATGACTTTGGGTGTTTCGTAAAGGGATGGTCTCTCCAGAATTCGTTCAAGTTACGCAACAAATGCACACGAATAATATCCGATACTAGGTGTATAAACACACGACTGCTACATATTATAAGTTAGACGGAATATCAACGATGATCCTAGTGCGAATATTGATATTCGAACGTCAGATCTGAAATTTGAGATTATAGATGAAAGACAAAAATAAACATGCACACAAACGTTGGCTCTTTCATTTCCTTAGAAAAAGGCATTGAGTACCGAACAACCGGTCTGTATACGACGAGTCATCTTTGGCCATGCCATCAACGTATATCGAAACGTGCAGAATATAATTGCCAGACTTGACGGGCAATTTATACTTGCGTACGTTGCAGATGAGTGTCATCCCAGGGTAGATAATTGCACAGCGGGATCTATAAATTGTGCGCATAATCGTACGTCGAGGACAATCTTATCCGGTTATAGTTATGAAGTTTTTTTTTCTTGAAAAAATCCCTGAATGCATGACATATATGAATCATCTTTAATTGAGAATCGGGAGAATCAAATCGTGTGACGCCGTGATATTCGACTTAGGTAAATATCGCTATCCTTTTGGGCAGGATACTTGCCAGATCAGAAGACGAACGCAGAAGATTATGAACTTCAGGTGTAATCATTGTATTCACTATCGTTTCAAAGCTATAAAAAGGAAGAAGAAAATATTCGAATTGGGGATTAAATGTGCATTTTACATTGTCCGCTTTACGTATTAACCAAACTCGTTTTCAACACGACATCGATCTGTGTTTAATAATAAAAATCATTTAGTCCATATCTCCTCAGCAAAGGAAATGAAAAAACGGAGATACCCCTTGCTTAATGACGCTTTCGACAGGGTATAAGGACAAAACGGCATTGCTTGTTTAGGACGCGTGTATTAACTTCAGCCTCTGTAGTATACTTGCTCGGCGAACACCGAGTTTCCTACTCCTACCAAAAACGCTAATGGGAAGCGTATACAGTTTGGGGGGGAGACACTTAGCAGACTTAGCGCTCGTGGCTACTTTATTTACGCTATCCGACGCACACGTCGACCGCGATGGCAACGACAAGCCTATGCATACAGTAGCACTCGATGCTAACCGACTGTGCAAACACTGTCTGCACAGTTCATGTTTGTGGATGGTCCCACTGCTCTTCGCGATTGCGGTTGGTCCCTGCTAAACTGACGTCATGATACTCTTGTCAGTCGAAATGTCGGTGCTACTGTACGGTCTGTTTACAGAAACAACTTTAACCGTTTGATGCTTTCGAAAAGATTCTCGATTGGTTGACACGTATGTAGTAGGCAAATATCTTTTTAGTGGACGCAAGAACGCTTATACAATTCCGCAGGATCTCTGAAACTCTTGCAGGAATTGAGAACTTATCGTTTCGGTTATTTCTATTGATTTCGCATCGCGATATCTGTAAGTCATACCCCGTCCATCGAAACAGCTCTTTATCAGTACCGACGAGGCGAATAATTGCGGGAACTTTTCAATAAATTCAGAAAAAGTACAAAGCTTCTTTACATAAACACGGCAATACAATGATACTCTCGCGCAACCCAGTGAGTAGGGTCACGCCCATCCGCCACATTCGACAGTCAAATATTTCATGTTGGCACTTTCGACATTAACTCTATTCGTCAGGGACTTATGCCTATCCACGGTAACACCGTATTCATTCATGCGACACGCCGTGCACGCTTCTCAGCCTTTTCTCTTCCTTACGCTGTGACAGGCAGCTGTTCGCGCCCCATGTCCAAAGTCATTATATACAAACTGCGTTCCGTCGCTTTTGTGCCTCGGAACGTTCTGTTTGGACAGGTCTCGTTTTCAAATGTCCAGCACGAATTTCCCGCTACGATACCTCACCTGGTTTTCACCTGGTTTTATAAAAGTATGTTAACCATTATTAGTTATTGCAGCAGTATCGAAGAGAGCTATAGATAACCGATCCAGCCTCTCTCTCTCTCTTTCTCTCTCTGCATCCCTATCGAAACAGCACCGAATATCACGAGATATTGCCCATCGGAGGATAGAAGGAGACACAAGGCGCCGAGACGTTCGAACATTTGCGACCGCAAATTATTCGTATCCCCGTCTCACACCGGAACCGACTAACAGTTTTGTAAAAAGCTTTTGTGAGTTCACCGTGGCCGTAACTTCAACTTTGTCGTCGACGGTGTTTCCATCCTGGGACAGGAGACGACCAGACCTGTACCGGTGCGGCAGAGGGATTACAGTGGAGCACAAAGGGGTCGGCGGATCCGTGGAAAGGGAAAGGGCACTAGGAGATAAAGCGGGGAGAGGGTAAAAGAGACGCCCTCCCTCTCTGAAATTACAGCCTCGTAACTCCCGGTAAGCGGGAAAGAGCGTATGTGACAGCGGGCGGACAGGCGCGCATGGTTTTCCGGAAGTTTTATAGCCATCAGGGGGGGTGTTCCAAGGGTGTTTCGGGCCGAGCTACCCGGCCGTTGCCTTACGCGGTCTATGCCGTTACACGGTTCCCGCATTCTCGTAAACAACCGGCCAGACGTGCTTATCGTGTTCCCGCGTCGACTCGATGCCTCGCTTTGATGTACATCAATTCACATAATGTTCCAAAGATTCGACGGTAACGCAGATAGCCGTCCTCCTCTAAGACCCTTTCATCCGCATCTTTGCCAAATTTTGCCTCAAATAGCTTAACTACTATCAATCCCCAAATTCTTCTCAAATAATATATGTTTGAGCGCTATTCACACATAGATTACCCAAATATCCTCATAGTCTTAAGCTATCAACTGCGTTTTCTCGTTGGAAATCAATACGATCTAAACATATAATATGACGCTTTGTGAACGTTCAAATTGTACGCTCACCATTTTGCGTTGATGTCCAACGACGTCAAGCCGTCCACCGATGAAACTGCATCCCGACTGTGTCGCTCCGTCCAACTTCAGTAGCCGTCGTCGCACGTCGATCGCTCTTCACTCACTTCACTGCACTGCACTCGCGACTGCGATCATTTTAACGGCGTTTGACGATTTTACGAAAACTACGCGATAAATTCCGAAAATTGCGATTCGCGAATCACGTGTTGAAAATCACGAAACGCAACACTTTTGACAATTGACCAATTTTAGAAAATTGATCACGGTTGTTATCAAGGAGAAAAATCAATATCTAAAGTATCTGCGAAATAACGTTTGGAGAAACGAGTCCCTGATTATTTTCAAATTCTACTACTTTGATGGACAAACGTATACATGCAAAAGTCTGTGAATCAAGTAAATCGTATTGATTTCAAGCAGATTTTATGAACTTTCGTCACCAACATATCGGAAACTCAGGCTCGGCCGTACTCCGTTGCAGTTGTTGAAGAAAAATATCGTTTCGCCGATCAGATGTGAAGGTTAACGGCGCAAAATAGATAAGAACGTGTTAACCCTTTTACGATCGTAGTAACTCGACGATTTTTATTTCAACCGTGTCCCAGTTTTCGAAGAGATAAATGCAAAAATACGATAAACCCTACCTTCTCGAGCCGACCCTGGTCGAATCGAATTCTCCGATACGCGTCCACTGCAAACTGCACCCTCGGGAATCACACTGACCGTGTGGCCGCAAACTCTGGTAGATCTGAAACAAAAAGTAAGTTTCCTAATTAGTTGTCGATCGATGGTTGTCGACGCATACGTAGGCTGTACATTTCTCCTTTACGAGGTCACGTGATTTTCGTAAGGGATGAAAGTTTAGGATGAAGTCGGACAATGAGTGTAATGACAACGCTTCAAGTGAGATGAGAATGTTGAAAAGCGTGTTTCAGAAATGGAAAACGAGGACGACGGATCCTCGGCGGTGAAACGTTACATCGCGTTCGCCGCATCGTCGACGTCGATCAATCAATATACCCAGTAGTGGCTGCCCACGTGATACAGTGAGGGGGATCGGGATGGATATTGGATTGCAAGATGAAAGCTGCTCGTTAAATTAGTTTCTAATCTGTCCGATCTCTGAAAGCGCTGAGTCCCGGGCTTCATTCTCGTGCGTCTAATCATTAATCTCTGCCAGCAGATGTGCCGCCGTCATTGATTTAAATCACCGGCGCGTTGGTTAACCCTTCCTAATCTACTGTGCCCGTCTGGACCGGCCGTCTGATGTCCGATCGGATTGCCGGTAAGACGGGTAACGAGATAACATGTACCTGCGTATATACAGAAGCGGAAGAAAATCTCTCTCTCTTACTTCAAACGCTTCTCTCCCTTTTTTTCCTTCGGTATGAAATAATGGAACGGTGTTATTCGAACAAAACAATATATTGTCTCCGTGAGGCTTGAAATCGCGTAAGGTGACAGCGAATAGAGGATATCTTCCGACGAAAATTTCGGTACACGCTCTTTGCGGGGCCGTCCGCGGCTCGTGAGCACAGCCGGAGACAGTAAATCAAGCTCCGAGAGTGAACTCTCGGCGGTAGCAAACAATGCGCGGCGTGACGAAGGCATTGTCGAGTTTACGCCCCGCGGGGTGCTCTCTCCGGCTAACATCCAGAGCTCAGTTCACTCACCATTATGGAACGAGAATGGTGGAGGGGGAAGGGGTGCCCCATCAATTACATGGGAAATTGCGCTCGCATTATTTATGTGCGTATACACCGCACTAGGCCATGCCGCAGTTCTCCGCAGCGGTTATCGATAGCCCGACAAAGAGGACATAAATAACGCCTTTTGCGCTGGTAGGTGTACATTCTCCCGTTATTCGCGCATCAGACGGATGATTCTTAGCAAAGCGGCGATCCATTATCGATATCGTACCGCCCTCTTAGCACGATGTTGTTGCCTCGCGCAAATTGAACGAGCACGGGAGGCGAAAAATCGGCCGAAATCATGTCAACACGACGCTTCATAAGTCCGCTCGTACGTACGGATACGTGAATAGGATGATAAACTTAACCTCCGGGCAAAGGAGGAGTATACGGGCAGAAGCTGCCGCATCGGTGGAAAAGTCCGAGATGGCGGGAGAGAGAGAGAGAGGGGGGGAGATGGATATACGGAGCTGCCGAACGAGGCGACAGCTGTCGATTTCGTGCAGCCCTTGTGCAGAATGCGCCAGTGGAGTTGCAACCGACTACCCATAAATAACGCGCTCGTTTCTGGAGCGCGCGAGGAGAAGAAAAAAAGCGAGAAGTGGAAGGCGAGGGGAACGTCAGCGACGTCACGCGAGCGTCGTCAACCGAGCGTTCGTACCGCGTTCGTGCTCGTTGACGACGTGGCGGGATTAGTTCATTACCCGTGCGTTATACTAATCGTGTTTACGCTTCGCCTGATCGATGTGCGGTGAACGGAGGGTGATTATCCGTCGCCGAGTAACTCGCTACGGTGAGACACGGTAATGCGTGAGAAAACATGCTAGCAAAGCGTGCTAGTGGAACGAGATACTGTTCTACCGACGGATATTCTTTTTCAACTAGGGGAAGACGCCAATATTTACTACCTCCAAACGTTGCGATAATTGTTACTCCTAGGCATAATTAGCATGATTCATTGCGGTGGAAAATAATGGAAACCTCCCGCCGGAATAACACACTTCGAAAGCCTGGCACACTCGTTAAGAAGTCGAAGGAAGTAGAACTGCGTGACGAAAACCTATAAATCGCTCATGTAATTGCGCGCTGTATAGTGTGTTATTACCGAAGACCGATAATGTTCGCCGAACTATAGGATATGAAACTCGTGTAAATTTCGCTCGCATCATCTCGAATAAAGAGGATTCAATGTGTTAAACGCAAGTTTTAGTCATGTGATGAAGTATCGAACTTGTGTTTTATTATACGGAAATGTTGCTCAACACTGTTGCGATTGAAAGTACTCCGCTTCATTTCCTCGGAGCGATATGTTGCAAGAAGGTTAATGGCTCACTAATAGACACGTATTTCACAATTCTCGGTCAATGTTTTCTCATCCGAAAGAAACTCGAACAATCTCCCGACACTATTTCTATCTTATCTTTCTGTCGGGCGACGTTCCGGGCGGTTGTTAGATACGAACAGTTTCCACGGAAGAGCATTAGCGGCGTTATTAGCGCTAGTTAGAGGATACGCTTTGGTGAGAGATGAGAGCGGTGTATAATTATCCGAGCCTCTTCTCCCGGTTGAACAGACGAGGACGACGTGTTTATGTGGCGCCGACCGAAGGAACCTGGCAGAGTGTCTTGTATTATCTACGACATTAGACCTACCGACGAATCGTTGAAAGAGGGTAGCAAGCTCGAAATGAGTGACAAGTAATCTAGCATTTCTCGTGCGTGGCAACTGCTCTCGAGATGATGTTACGAACTTGATGATATTTCATATGTACTCTACCCCTAATTTAATGTACATCAGGGATGCGTATATATTTGTTATACGTTTAATTAAAGTGTCGAATTAAATCAGGTTGCGTGACAATGTACGACTCAATAATCAATGCGAATTACGTAAATCACCTTGCCTGTGTGGTACACGCAACAAAATCCTATAATTTTGCGAATAGCAATGAGAGGAATTGACATTCGAATTTCCATGAAACAATTGATATGCGTTTCGATGCATCACTAGCGCATCCGTATCCGCCGACATACACCATTGCCATTACTACTTCAATCCATTTTAGTTGAATTCATTAATTGCTACAATATGCATGTAGACCCTTGTGCCGTGCACGCGTTTTAAACGTTTTCGCATTAAATTTATTTCGGTATTAAATTTCACCCACGTGTCGTGAATATAAAAAGCTGTTTCGGTGTGTTTGTCAAGGCAAAATGTATTACACGTGCGAAAAGTTAAATATCTGATAACTGATTATGTATAAGCAGTTTTTTTTTCCAAATTTGTCGTTAGATTATGCAAAAATTATCGAATCGAGAAACACAGTATCTTTTTTTTTTTCCTATAACGAATATGAGAACGTTGTTAACGGCACTTTGTCTCTATCCAACTCGAATTGTTAAATAAAGTTGAACAAAAGATGAGTTACAAAAGAAACTATCAAAGAACGTTAAACGGCAACTCCGGAAAACCGTTCTGTTCAGATAAGAGACAACATTTCTACCAAATGAAAAATGTTTATCCCGGCGGCAGACGGCAGGTTCAAAGCAACTGTGCTGGGCAGTAAAACGTAATTATTTTTTGTAGTCGCCATAAAGCTATAAACCGTCGGGCTACCCAGGAAACACAGAGCTTGCACATTTATATTACTTAATTACTCTTCCTGGTCGATACAGTTTATTTACTAAGGACGATCGAACCTATTCTCGATCTGCGCGTGTTTATAATAGCCACGCCTAAGAAATGGCAGGAAAACCTTCCACAATTTATACCCGTTCGTTTTTTTTCCTACCGATAGGACTTTACAAAGCGACTTAATGACGTTGCCGCACATTGGAACCCAAGCGTGAGCGCATCGTCGTAAACGCACGAACAAAGGCTAAAATACATAGGGCGATCGTTATATTCTTTCACGCTCTACTTACTCATGTATTATTATATTGTTAAATCTTTTATTGCTTCACACACACCGACGCACTAGGATTCGGGAGAAAACATTCCTAACCGGATACTTCGGGCGGATTGATACAAAGCAACGAAGGTGCGCGCAGCAATCAGGAAAATCGATTCGTGCGTACGTCAATGAATCACCTTGTGCTCAGCTCCCAGTGATATCTAGTCTTCCGCAAATCTCAAGAGTTTCACGTGTCGTAAAAACGTCCCATCAGTGCTTCATTAAGAACGCCGCGACACCAGCGAACGTTGGCGGTACGAACTAGCGATACACGAGATCCCCTCAGCGACGCAAGTCGTGGTGGGAGTCGTGAGAGGGCACCCTGCGCCAGTTGACACGTCGTTGTCCAGGTCGCTCGCACCCGGCGAAAGTGTCGGCGTAGCGCTAACCGACAACGACCACCGTGTCGCTACGGCCGCTGCTGTTGCCGCTGCCGCCACCGTCGTCGCTGCCGTAGCGTTCGCCTCTTTCGCCCGCATTGGTTACTCGCTGCCGCTCGTAGTGTTTCGTGTCGTTCCGTGCGTTGTAGTCGCGATACACCGTCTGGTGTCGAGGAGGAGGCACCTACGATGTTGTCGCTGAGACGCAAAGGAGGAGTGAGGCTCCCCGGGGGAGCGAGTCTGCGGTGTGTGGTGGGAGAAGTCAGCTGAACGGTGGATCCGCAGGGGTGAGCGGCGAGAAGGGCGACCGCGCTCCACGTCGACCGCGCGAAGCGGCTCCAGTCGTGAGTCAAGCCTCGTCACGTCGATTTCTCCTCTACGAACGTTCTTTTCCTCTCACCTGTTCGAACGTATTGTCGCGGTGTGCCGCGTTTGGCGTATTGTGTGCGCGAGAAAGTGTCGTTCGTTGTCGAAAACCAGCCTCATGCATGGCTACGTTCAGGAGTGATACTATTGTTTCGTTATTGCAACGGATATAGAAGGGAGGAGAGAAAAGTGAGAATCCCAAGTTTTGATTCACCGATGAGTCGAGGAGTGTGCTAAAAAAAAAGTGGTGCTTTCGTTCAGTACAACCGACGGTGTGTGAGCGAGGATCGACTGCGAAGGTTTTAAGATGCTGACGTCCAATGCGAATCAGTATCTCCGTCCTGAATATCTCACACCGTTACCTACTACGGTTAGTTTCGCATTGTCCTCTTATCGTCTTTTCCTACGTCGTAAATTACAGACCCTATCATTCGTGTCCTCTACTTGCTGCTTTACATCGCAATTTATCGATCTGCAGAAACGTGTATTTTTCAACGTACGTGTCCAAATGAACCGTGTCCCGTCTCAGCAGCTGTCGTTTGCATTGGCAACGAATTTTTCTCGCATATTTTATCAGTGGTTTAAAAAAAAATTCGACAAAGATGGACCCGTTTTAAATGATCCACCAATTGGTCGTGGTTTTTCACCAGTTGTAGAGGTGACAAAATTGCAGCGCACATTGCAAGTATTAGATTAACAAAAAAAACCGTCCAAGTGCCATCAAAATAAGCGAGAGATTAAATATTGACTAAAACATGTTACCTGTTGTATTTTTGCGATATGGACAAAAGAAACTTCCACTCATTTATAAAGGAATACCTGCCGAGAGGAGAGATCTCTATCGGGTTGGTCCTCTCCCTCTAGATGAAGTGAATTGAAATGTTCACGAAACGTTAGAAATAGAGAAGAACCACAAAGAAGAAACGTAAAAAAAAAAATAGCATTAAAAACTCGTATGCAAAGTTCGTTCCCCATTTCTGAGAACAAAACGTAAGTTGTTTTGGAGGAAGCGTGTCAAGAGACTTTTCCGAAATTGTAATATAAAACAAATCCACAGTGCACTGCAATACCGTCCCTACTCCGCCAGATTTAGCTCCAGCCGGCTATTTTCTCTTGTACAAAATGAGATTGCAATTGTAAGGAGAAAGGTTAAAGACGTCGACGCCATTCAGAAAAGTGATGTAGTTGAAGAAGGTTTCAGGAAAAGGGTTCGAGCTTTCCAATTTCTTTACTGACGCTATAAAAATTGCATAGGAAGCCAAAAGGCGACCATGTTGAATGTTAAATAAAAGCTTATATATCTTTTTGTGAATTAAAAAAAAATCAGTCCGAGAATTTTATAGTCGCACTGCGTAAGTCTCACTTGAAAATATCTTTCCCAACGGCCCATTAACGTCGTCCGTCGTCGTTTCGTTAATCCCGACGGAAACACGCGCGCGCCACGTTTTATGCTCCGGACTCCTGTAAACTATTTTGGGGACAGAGAGTGTTGGCAAAGTCTCGGTGTGTGTCGGCTTGCTGATTTACGTGCGTCGTAAATCAAAGCGCGATTTGGTAATACAATGCTGATTGTTGAACGCGGGCGACGAGATGGATGAAAAAGCACGCGGAATAGAGTGTTCGATTGACTTTACGGGAATCTGGGTAGAGAGACGAAGAGCGCCAATGATTTTTCGACAAATACTCGGCGCGAAATGTTTTCTCCTATTTTTTTTCGCAATCAAGCCTACCTGGGCGGTAACCGTTAAAGGAAACACCTTTTCTCTCTCTCTCTCTCTCTCTCCTGCTGTTTCTTAGAAACAGATTTATGGACGAAAAGTATTCGGCGGTGTACGTAAGAAGAATTCAAAGGATTTATGTGGCAAGAGTCGCGTAATGCGCAAGCAAAGGAAAGACGTTCGTCACAAGGGGCATAAATTAGTCTCGACAATTAAAAGCCGGCGGGCGGCATTAGCGGATTAAAATATTACGTTCGAACGTTCCCGTTAACTTTCACGAGCGCAATTAATATATAGCTTCGCGTTGCCGTAATGGCCTGTTGCAATTCACGGCATTAATATCTGTCGGCGTCGCGCCATTAGTACGACCGACCGTGAGCGTGGCGGGTTAGTATTGCATGATCGTTGCATTTTAATTACGACGGAACATCTGTTCGGTGGACGTATCAGTCGACGAGAAATATCGCTCTTCTATACGTTAATTATACCGAGTGCATCATCGTGACCACTTCGAGTCGGGAGATATACGAAGGCGCCGATATTAAATTCCCGCACTTATACACTAATAACGTCTGTATCGCGCAATTTCATATTGATTATATTTTGTGACGCGACTCGGTCGCAATAAAAAAAAAAAAATCTACATAGTTAACAACGTCGCCAATGCGTCGAGTTCTTAACAATTACAACGATCGATTTTTTATTATATATATTATTGTATTATTTATAATTGACAAAGTACTCTCCTTCCAGTTTACGATTATTATACTACAGAAAATGTGCCATTGCAACGGCAACGGTTGGGGAAAATCTGGGAATACATCTCTTATGTGGGGGAAGTTTCTCGGCAATTGGATTGAAAGGGTCAGCTTTCCGGTGAATAGGTTTGTCCGACGCACCCTTTATACGCGTCACTTCTCGCTGGGCGAGCAAGCGACGCGGCGCTACAAATTGCGGTTTGCGCGTCATTAATTAAACTTGTCTCTATACAAACGTTTTACACACCAAATTCCGACTCGTCTCACCTTACACGCTGTAGCCTAATTGTTTCGAACATTTTGTACGTTGAAGCAATAGTAGTACACATCGACGAGTAGTTTTGATATATCGCTCATTGGACACCATTTTGATTTCAGTTAGACGCGAAGAAAAGTCCACTCGCGCTACTCGCTCAAACCTGCAGCCAGATAGGAGCGGATCCCCCGTCCAACAAGTCGCTACTAAGTTCCTTGGACAAATCGTCGAGCAACAGATCATCCAAAGCCGCGGAGCAATCCCGCGAAAAGTCCTCGCCGGTGGTGACAGTGTCGGGCCCGACGGTCGAAACGACGAAAACCAGCTTCAAGCCGTACGAATCCTGCCTGGGACGCGAGAAAGCGTGCAGCCCGGACGAACCGCGATCGGCGTCGAGCCATTCCGGCCGGTCGAGGACTCCCGGTAGCGGCGGCAAACGATGCCCCAGCAACCAGAGCGCCGCGTCGGTGCGGGCGGTGACGCCACAACAGGGCAGGAGAACGCCGAATGGTGAGGTCGCGCGGGAGTCGCCGGCTTTCAGGAGTTCGGCGCCAACGAGCGCGACGGAAACTACTACCTCGAGTCAACCAACCGTCAGTCCCTCGTTACAAGTGAAACCTGCCTACAGTCCCGCGGGCGTGCTAGCGATGACCGATCCATCCATCAAGGATCTCCCCCTGGGCACGTTCAAGCCGGGCGTCAGCCTGCCGACTTCCACCGCAGCCTATCTAGGCTACAGCCCCGGTCCCATAGACGTGATGGCCAGCTCGCTCATGTCTCAGCATCACGCCGTGCTGAAGAACGGCCTGGTCGCGACGAACCCTTACCTCGGCTACGCGAGACTGAAGAGCGGCGGCGGCGCTGGACCGGCGGACAGCTTGATGCCGGTATGCCGCGATCCCTATTGCACCGGCTGCCAGTTGAACTCGCACCTGCTGTCGAACTCCACGAGCACGGCCGCCAATGGCAAATTGCCGTCAGGCGCGGCTTCCTGTCCGGCCGGGTGCGCCCAGTGCGATCACAAGCCCGGCGCTTCGCCTTACGGGCCGCTCGCCTACGCGCACGCGCAATTAGCCGCGTTAGCCGCGGTCTCGCAGTTACCTTACGTGTGCAACTGGATCGCCGGCGACACCGCCTACTGCGGCAAGAGATTCGCCACGTCGGAGGAGCTGCTGCAACATCTCAGGAGTCACACGAGCGTGTCGACGGCCGGTGGCGCGGTGGCCGATCCCGCGAGCGCGGCCGCCGCCGCGCTCTCTCTGCTGTCGCCCTCGGTCGGATTGCCGCCGACTCATCCCCTGTTCGCCCGAACTTACCCCACGCCGCCCTTGAGTCCGCTCGCGACCGCGCGCTACCATCCGTACGGGAAGCCCTCGCCGCTGATGCCGCCGTCTCTGCCGTCGTTGGGCCTGCCGCTGCCGCCATTGCCGCCGCCGCCGACCGCCGCCGGCCTGCCGGCGTACTTCTCCCCGTATTCTCTCTACGGGCCCCGTCTGGGCGCATCCTCCGGTATGCATCAATGAGTTCTCGCCGAAGGCTGAACTGTGATTTCTCTCTACGAAAATACGTAAGCGTTTTGCGCCGGATGAGATCTCGAGCGCGATCTCAGTGCGACCGAATTCTTTCGCTCGGTTGGTCTTCCGCAAATTTTCTGCAAAGTTTTTCATCTTGTATCGCGAAACTTCACACAGGATTTGAAGAAAAAAAACGCATGTTCAACAACATTCTCTACCTTAGGCGCGAAACCAACTCTACTACGTCTCGATGTTAACGCAAATAGGTTCGTTGTACTGTACATGAAACGCTTTAGCAAATACAACGTTAAAGATAACTCTCAATAGATATCGACTCGTCGAGGGCCCTACTCCCCGAGTACCGCTCTGCGATCGGCGATAAAAAAAGTGCTCTCAAACATCCACGTATGAACAGCCTTTGCTGTTCTCATCAAAATAAATCCCTACCTCAGCTATATATCAATAACCTAACCTTACTTAACCTAATTTAACCTAACCTGTAACATCACCAAAATCGTTGAGGAAAGGTCACATTTCTGTATAACTGGCTCGTGTGGATAATGCCTATCACTTACGAATGCCTATGGATTGCATTCGGAAAGACTAGCCTGATGCATCAAACTATTGGCTACCTTCGCCTGCATAGTCTCTTAGATTCGTAGTTTTCTCATATTTGCCACAAGTGCTGCGGTATATCGAGCCAAGCGACTTTCGAATAACGTTGAACTTGTCGATTAAGGTAGTTGTTCCGCTCGGTAACAAATTTCCCTCATAAATATATTATTTATCGAACAAAACTACTTTTGTATTAATTTAATTCCCTCAGGCCCGGTCTTTCGTTCTCTGGTTAACTTGTGATCTGGTACACTTGATCTGATGATAACGTGAAAATTATGTATTCATGGTTAATTGTTCAATAATTCAATGTTAAATTTTAAAACTTACTACTATAAAACCATCAGAGTTTAATGATTAAATTATAAATAGAGAAACACAATTGTTGCGTTATCATCAGTTTTAATCTAAATCACATGTCCATAAAATGAGAAGTCGGCCTAAATAATAAATATTAATTTGGAGTGAAGTTAAGGCAAATATTTACACGATACTATAAATACGAGAATATTTATTTTCCGTTCTTCTTATTAATGCTTTATATTTATGCATTAATTCGTTTAATAGAGGTAAGTGATAAAAAGAAGTGTTAAATATTTAAATATGTGTGTATATATGTAAGTATCCAAAGGATATAATGAGTGGGAAATGAGTTCATAACTTATAGTAGTATTCATTTACGAGACAACTACCTTAATACGAAGACAACGTGAGGCTGAGAATACGTACGCCCCCGTAAAAAAAAATAAAAAAAAATTAAAAAAACTTAATTTATGCGTAATTACAAACTATCGTCAAGCTAGCAACAGGTTCTTTCATGTATACTTTGGAGCATCGAAAACAATTCGCGTTTAGAATAGGAAACGAAGAATTTTCAATGACAAAAGTCCGCAAAAAGCATTGCATGTCGCAGAGATTAAACTTTAGACTACGTGCAATGTAATTACCGTTATATTCCAATAAGCTCGTTATAGCTGACACGATTTTTATTCGGGCCAAAAATTTATGTAACACGTGAGTGTGAATTTTGATGCTTTACTTGGTATCTGTCCATTTCCTGCGTCCGGCGTACAACTCAGTACCGAATGACGTGTGCCACAGCAAACGTGGTCGAAAAACCAATGTTTAACTGTGATTTCTGAGTGAGAAAGTTGATAAGGAGAGAGAGGGAGAGAGAGAGAGAGATAGAGAGAGAGAGAGAGAGAGAGAGAGAAAAGGAAAGAGAAGAGAGGACGTGCTCCCATGAAAGATTTGTGTGCACGCGCGCGTGTGTGCATGATTAGAATTTATTAACGAACAGCAAAATATGGGAATTTTATTTCAGACGAAAGTAATCGAATAAATAGATATTTTATCAGGAAATTATTCAACGATATGAAGGATTTGCTATGTGCTATTATAAAGATTTTAATCACTCTGCGCAATGATAATACATAAAATTACTTTTATGACAGTACTAAAACATATTTTTATGCGTTTACGTTGAAAGAAAAATAAGATATACACTCCGTGTACCGTTATATGGAATGAAATATACGATTATATTTACAATTATATAAACGAAATACATACGATGGAGTGATGGATAAAATCTGTTATATTAAAAGATCTTGATACTATTTCACTGATACATGCTTTCTAACAGGCAAATATGCACAATGCTCCAATGCTTTATCGCCTGCTTACCATTTAATTAAAATACGATTATTTCAGACCTGAATATGTTTTATTTAAAATCTTTAAAAGCACACAAACAAGATGATTTATGTGTTTTTTCAAAAATATTTAAACACCAAATAAAAAGTGCGGTAAAAATATAAAAACATGTTCTTTTTGTATTATTTTCTTCGAAATTCATATCAGAGTTTTCCGACTGAAGCATACTTCGTTTTTGCGACTGTGGAAAATAATTGATATAATGTAATCATTATACATGTACTATTTATAAATTATATCCATATCCTATATTTCCATTGTAATTATTGTACATTTGTTTATAGACATGTAAGATTAA
>NW_014554836.1:235118-242756 GCF_001313825.1 Dinoponera quadriceps | reverse complement strand
CATTTGTTTATAGACATGTAAGATTAACAAATCTCTAGTGAGGTGATGAATAGTTCTGATATACATATATACATACGTGTGTATATACTGACATGCATGTATACATGCATGCATAAATACATACTACATATATACATATATATATATATATATATATATATACATATACATCTGCGTCTATTTTTGCGTAACCAAAGTTTTAGTAACTATCGATATTACACATCGCATCGAACTTTACGTGTATACACGATAATATGTACTGAAGAACGAAACGAATGACGATTATTAAAAGATATTGTAAGTTGTAAATAGCTTTATTATAGCGCAAACGTTATAGTTATGGTTGAAAGACATTGAGAATATCGACGAATTTGCTCACGATTGTAATTTCTTATGTTGACCCTCTCTGTATTTCGGATTTTTATGTATGGTTAAAGCGACGACATATATATATATATACATAAAGCAAGCATTTATATATTTTCACAATATGCCAACGGATAAAACTGAAAATTGAAGCGCATCGAATGTCATTGTAAGGTATACAATGAGAAAGGAACAGAAATAAACAAATCTCCCGTAATCTTAAATCGTCAATTTCCGGATTTACTCCGCAGACAGGATGCTTGATACATGTGTTATACGTGTCGTTGAGTTAATATTTTGTATTTTCTTGACACGCGTGTCATTTTCTACGTCAATTCTCGTTATCTTATAATTGTTATTCTATGTTATCCGAAGCAGCTTCGTTCTTTTCAGATTCAAAATATAGCAAAACGTTTCTTATAAAAGAAGTATTTTCGTATTTATTAACCACCATATATTGAGATCTAAAAGTCATCCCACAGATCATCGTAGAATTCTTCGTAAAACGCGAAGATGATGTCTTCGAGGAAACATTGTGAAAAATGTAAGATATAAGTGGCGTTTCCGATTCAAACGTTATGTCAAATTATTGCTTTTCCACTATACGGACAGTAATGCAACTCGCGCGAGCACAGATATAATGAATAGCGTGGAATCGACGATCATTTTACAACTGAATAAAAGAATAAGGCGCTCTTTCCGCGGAGAAGGCGTTGAGACGATGTTAGAACAAAAAGCGGAAGCAGATGCGTGAGAACTCGAGCAGCATTGAACGACGCGATCTTGCCTGCCCTTTGAGTGATTTATGGACAGACGTAGCGACTCCATCTACTTGACCTATTCACCTTGTTAGAAAGGATAATGTATTCATGAGTGGCCAACCTCAGCTGAGTTAGTTCCTATCGAACCGCGTACTACGAAACCAAATATAGGAAAGAAAATAGCTGCCGTCGATGGCCTTTGCTTTGAGTTGCGATTGTATTTCCGTTCATGGGCGTTGCTAGATTTTTCTCAAGAACTTCTCAAAGAGAGTCTTTTTATACTCATCTCTTTGCTGCATATTAAAATAAAAAAAAAGAAAATTTAGAAAAGGTAAAAATTTCAACTTGCTTGCCAAAGTTGATTGTACAGAGTCCATCGAGTGTTTCTTTTCATGTACCAACTCTCGTAACATCGTATGTGCACAATGTTTATGCGTCGAACGCGTCGCAGTTAATACGATGTGTAACGTGCTGTTCTTCGCCGTCACAGGGAAGTCGTGCATCAAGTACCTAGTCAAGAATCCTCTTCCGGCAATGCTTTGCATCGTGGAAGGCATCGACGGCGGTAAAAGAAAGCAGCGGTACTCACTGAAGGGTACTTCAAGCGGATTAGTTGGCGCCAGTGAATTCAATGGTTTTCGTCCGTTGGTCGACAAACCGGTTTCATCATGCCTCTCATATTTCGTATACATTTCTACGTGTTTCCTTGTCTGTTTTCGTACAATGCGGCTTAAATTGTTTGATTTAGCACGATTCTACCTTGGACGAGCACATCATTTCGGGAAATCGGGGCTGAAAAATTCACAATCAGACTGCGATAAATGCGAGGAGATCATTGAGGAAGCAACATTCGATCGTATTGTGGAATAGGTATCTCGTGCGGGGAAGAAACGAAGAAATCCGGTAAACATCGAGAGAAGGTCAATGGACAACGTCGCAGCTTAAACGAATCAGACTCCGTAACACGGTTAGGTTGATTGGTCTCGCGCGATTAGGAAGCAATTACCCTTACGAAATTAGATTATGTGACCGGAGATTTCGTCGTTTCGCACTCTCCGGACTTCCCCACAAATAGCGGGATTACTCCCTAAAAGTTTGGTCAAATCATGCCAAACTTGGTCAGTGTCACTCATATAGCTACCTACGTATTTAGGCGTTACCGTAGAATAGAAGAGATCATTCTCATCAGCAATGATGAGAAAACCGCGCGCGTGATATGCTCCAGTCGTATATTGCGAGGCCGTTCAAAGTAGGAGTATAACACATCTACGAAGGATATCTCGACGGAAAGAAACAGAGAGGTTTCTCGCAATTAGTCAAGTTTTCCGTGCGCGAGCGACCTCGCTCGTGTCCGGCAACCGTGTGGCACAGGCTTATTTATGGCCTCCGGGAAATGTGTAAACACGAAAGTGAACAGCCAACTGTGACGGTATAGTTGGATTGCGTACCCTCGGGAGGTCAGATCGAATTCTCAATCGTGGAGTAAGAAATTTGGAGGCATGAATCATTGTTTTCCGTTGATATGTAAAATCAATAATCACACACACCGGATGTTTCGAAAATATTCTGAATCGTGCCGATGCGTGTGCTTTCGAATAGTTTCTCATCCTTTCACTCGTCGGTAATCGATTATTACGGCGGATGTTTCCTTCGAGCCGATTTGATGGAGCCGTCGTACGACCGCCATTGTGACTCGTAGCCCCGGGGTGAGATAAATTGTGTTGTACAAATACCCATAACGACCGTAGAAGCTTCAGGAAGCTTCACTCGGTTCGAGTGAAAATTGGCCCGCGACAAGAGCGGCAAACGAAGAGTAAAGCCGATAACATACAGAATCGCCTCAGGAAGCTAACTGTCCTTTGATTTCTTTGTTCGCCGTGTACCTTGCGCATTATTGGATTTTCCATACACAATCTCAGGCTGTCGCCGATGAAAATACCACGCTATTGTCTGCAACGTAACAAGGATAAGTATCGACATTTTTTACAAGTATTTAATGAAATTTTTACATTCAGTTAAACAAGTGGTAGAAGCACGGTCATTGAATCGCGTAATGAAAAATGACCACGACGACGAGACAACTGATTTATCATAACAGGCTTATAATTCTATGATCTATAATCTGATCTCATATGTAATGGGGATCATTACCATAATGCTTGTCTTCGGATCACACTGCCCTGAAATCTGTGATCATTTCCGACAACCCGCAGAGTACCCCGGCGTTGCATGATTGCACGTTTATCTGATTCCTGTTATTTTCAATCATTACTCTCTCACCGGGGTCTCCTCCCTCCCCCTGCATACTTCACCTCGTCGTCCCACCATCAACAGGTAATTGTTATAATGAACAGCAAAATAATAGGCTTAATCCGTTTGGTTCATGCTTTGTTTCGAGGGGCACGGCCGAACAATGGTCCGACGGAATGATTCCCTAAACCTGTTCAACTGAAAAATCCTCAGTTTATTATATCACAGCGCTAAAGATAAGAGCGTTTTATTTCTTTTCGTTGATAATGATTACTTATTAACCCTTTGACTTTTATTAATATCTTCACTCTCGTCCTTGTTTTATACCGCGTGTCTCTATTGGCTTGCGGTTGATCGAATATTATTTTGATTTTGTAATCATCAAGCCTGCCATCAAGCGTATATTTTCAAATTGCTTCTTTAAGATGATCGAAAGAAGAAATGCCAGAGAAATTCCCTTTAATATAAGAAAGAGAAAAATTCGCGCTATAACATAAAAGACATTCATTGCAAAATGATATTCGATTGCTACTTCGAAAGACATGTAAAATACAATGGCCATGCTTGGAACTCTTCCACGATTGACGAGGATCTTTTGTGTCCTGGTGCACACACACACAATATTTTATATTTACGATACGAAACACACACCACGAAACGTCTTGGCACTGCGAGAGCAACGGGTTGTATTCAGGACATAAGTCGAGCTTACACGCGCGATAAAAGCCACTCTAAATAAAGCGGCGTGTGTATAGTGATCGTGTATAGTCCGATACAGAATTTGGAAAGAGGGCTGTAGAGCGTCGCGACATCGAACATATTCTATCAGTCTGATAGCTCTCGGTGGGATACTCCAAGGCGGGTGGGCTTGATATTTAATATCGGCCGTGCACCCTTACATTGTCGGTGTCGGTTTATGTCGCCCAGGTAATCTTCGCCTCTCTTAACAACGTGACTAAACTCTCCGTACGTAAGTAGTGCACCGTGCGGTAAATAAAAGCAGGAGAGAGCAACAATGTGTCCCGCCGAGATATTAAAACACGCAAACACAAAGACATTTGAATCATCTCGAAGGAAAAAGTAGCGAACGTTCAAGAATAACGATAAACCTTTCGTGTCATCGGAAACTGAATAGAAAAATGTGTCATACGCGAAGATTTTTGAGCGAGAAAGGCGAAATGATTTCACAAATGATCCCGCGTGTACAGGGCTACCTAAAAGACGATGCAACGACGGGCTATTTAACATTCCGCCTCATTTCCCACCGTTTCGCCTCCCTCGTCGTCGTCGTCGTCGTTCCGAGGAAACGTTCACGCTCGATGCGAAAATTGCCTCGCCAAGAATTATTGACTATAAATTACTCGCGCGCGTCTCGCTACCCTAGGCTTCGCGCCGTTCCGGGCGCTCTCCACCGTTACTCATGCAAATGACGGCAGAGCCCGCGGGCCCCAAACGCAGCACTCGCTACTTACTCACTGAAACGAACGGAGAGAGAGAGAGAGGCACTTGGATCTCGATATCGGGGCGAATTGCCGCGAATTTACATTTTATTGCGCGCACCCGAGACAGACTGCCGGCTACACGCTCGGATCTTTATTTGTTTCCTATTTACTACTACCTAACGTCGCTCAACACCGACGCGTATTCACTCGCGCGAGAACGATCTACGAGAAAAATCGAACGATAATCCTCGACGAAATCGGGTGAAAAAGACGTGTCTCAATGACACTTGGCAATGACCTTTCGCCGCTCATCATCATGCCTATAACTCAAACATGCCGTGACATTTAAATCCCCGGTCTGTTCAAATAATCACCAGTGGCAGGCGAATAAATTTACTTTAACGCGCTAATGATATTATTGCACGCTAACAACGCCGGTTTTTCGTAAATGGCTCATTCGAAAAAAATACGAGTAAATAAATAGCCGGGATAAAGAAATTTCGATCTATTGTTCCCTTTATGGTGAGAAAAGGACGTCTCGCGGCGGGTCGGTGGCTATACGGGGTGGTGTACCACGCAGCTAAATTGAATTTTTTTCAATTCATTCCACTTCGCGCGCGGCCGAGACGTTGGTGTAGTCAATGGGTATCTGTGCGCGACAGCCTCACCTATTCGCAGTAAATTCTCATTATTTTTAAATTGGAAATGAGAAGTGTGCACGAGTGTGGTTGAGAGCATCTTCGTCGACGGCGAGTCGCACCGCGTCGAAATGCGTCGCGCCAGTGCATTATTCCACGCCGGTGCCTATAACGGCGAAGGAAGAGACGCAGAAATTAATTTAATTACGGCCCGGGTGTCGATAGCAGTCACCGTACTTTCCGGCTAAACAGCGTACGAAAAGGCTGAGGCATCGAGAGCTCCGACTTACACGTCATTTTTCTTCAGTGAATGTTTATCGACAAAATTCATCCATTTGACATCGAATAAAATGTCTCTTCAAAACGTGTAGACTTAAAATTTAATTTCAATCGTAGCCTATGTTAAATTAATTAAAGCAAAGTAGTACTTGTTTACAAATTTCAGATTCAATTTGCAAAGAAATTAAAATAACTTTGATGTGAAAAATAGTTAAAATCTCTGACAGAGATTTTAACTATGTTTTTAATTATATTAGTCCGTGTTGTCTCTATTGACATAGAAAAATATGTCGATGATATTTTTCGACTTTCGATTTATATTAACTGAAATCAAAAAATATAGCCTATCCAACAAACAGGAACGGCAACGACGACGATGATGGTGATGATGAGTATAATTATGACGACGATGACAACGATCGTCGATCGTGATTTGGGTATTAAGAGAAAAATCTTTGTCGTTCAGGATACTTTATATTTTATTTTTAATGTATTTTTTGTCTACCATTGAACTGCTTACATACTGAGTGTCGGGTATCCGAAGAATAATAATTCTAGACATAAGATTCTAGACGTAAGTGAAACGTCTGTCAGAGTTAGCAGTTCAGCTAAAACAGCACCGAAATTCAGAATTATTGCTAATCTGCGCACTCTCACGGACGTATTACAAATTCAGCATTAATATGGACCTCAACTACAGTTTTGCACACCTTGACGAACGAGCTCGCGCTCTTTTGTACTAGTAATCGATAGTGAAGACATCCTGTGATAAGAGTGTAATGGAACAACGGATCTCTAAATGTGTATATATTGTCCAAGATAAATTATATCATGAGCTCGAATCAATCCGAAAAAATGCATTCCAGTTAATTTTTTTTTTGTGGGAACATTATAAGTATACGAGTGATTAGTACCATTAACATCAACTATACAGTTATTGCTATGGAAGCAGTACGACGATTCAGAGCTCGAATTAATTCAAACAAATTTGTATGTGTACATTGTGTGTGTGCGTGTGTGTATGTGTGTGTGTGTATTTGTTGATAGGTGTGTGTTTTATATTGTCTTTAATTAATCTAAACTATGCATAGTGTTAAATTACAATAGTTAATTCATTTCATGTCATTCAAATATGTCATAAATCCGATTGAACTTATCGTCAGCATCGAAATAGCATAATTTATAACGTATTATTATTATATAAACAGATTTATAACGCGGAATCTGTCCTACTGTATTCATCTCGTTATATATACATAGCATGTCTAGCGGTAACTACAATCGATAACAACTAATACATTCTTATCAGTGTGGCGAGTATAACAGCACCTGCGACCTGCACATACAACTCGTCATCCTGAATAAAATATATTTCATTGCACTCAACTTTTATTCAATTTTCCTCATCACCGGCTAATTAACTACGTTTATTGTCAATACATTCGGAATAATGTCACTGTGCCGTCTTGCCTGCGTTCATAATTTTCTTAAGATACAGGTGAAATTGTGTCTTCCGGGCCGTAACAAATTTTCCATCTGCATCCGTATAACTCGATGAAGTTACAAGAATCGCATTGGTCGTTTACATTTTATTCCATATATATCTTAACTTATCTTTATGAAATTATTTTTACGATATCGCGTAACAATAAATACTTAAATATGATAAATACTTAAATCAGCCTATATAATGTACACGATTATAAAATTTACATTGTGGAATAAGAAGTTAATTAGTAGTTAATAACAACTCTACATGAAATACTTACTACGCTGCAAATTTCAATAGTGTTATTCAATATATCATATGAGTAGCTATATATATATATATATTCAACATATCATATATATATTCAATATATCATATATATATCATATATATATATATATATATATATATAT
>NW_014554836.1:220074-234869 GCF_001313825.1 Dinoponera quadriceps | reverse complement strand
TATATATATATATATATAATCTCATTCCAATAATATATTCTTATACGCACACGCACGCGCGCACTTACACGCAGCTCACGCACACATGTCCAGCATCCACATATACACACACGCGCGCGCGTATATGTAATAAGTTACGTCAATTTAAAACTAATGCGATTCTTAGCATTTCACTCGACTTTGTGTGTTCGCAAGAGCTCATGCTCTCTGTAACAACGTGGCGTTCGTAAATACCTATTGACAATTCTTCAAGTTCGATCGATTAGAATTCATTTGAACAATAAACGTATCCTCTTCGCTGAGAAGCAAACAAGGCAAGGCGTTGTTAAATATCGCTCACAGGACGTCCGAATGAATCAACGAGTGCCATCGGTTAAAAGGCGAATTATCATATAACTGTTCATATTGACTCGTGTATATCTCAATCACTTGTCGCATTTTTTTGTATATATATATATATATATATATATACTTTATATATTTTATGTAATAATAATTATACGTACGTCTCTTATACGCATGCACAAATACATCGCGACAATACCTCTACATTCCTTCGTTCATCCCCATGAAAATTTCCGATCGCACGTTTCCATGACGTTATTATATTATTACGGAATGTGCGTGTGTACCATGTGCGCCGCATAAATGTGATTGTATTTATATTAATATTTTCTTATCCCTGCCCTTCGTAGTATAGATGTTTCCCCATATGTGCGTGTGTGAAGATCATAGTACGTCTAAACCTTTTTATATAGTACGAGAAAACTCAAAAACGAAATACAAACTAACTAAGAAGCTAAGTAATGAAAGAAACGTGTGCCATTCTTTATGGAGCTCGAGCGAAATTGTGTTCTCATAGCTGATACCATTTCTTGTCCTTGTATTTGAGCATCAGTCCATGAGCGGTTTGCGAGAAATTCTCCGCCTCCGACATCATGCGCGCTGTCCGTTCCTCGAGGTGCGACAGCTTCTCTCCACGCTCCACAACCATCTGATGTGCCATGTTCACTTCACCGGTCGCGCTAGAAACTCGCTCTCGGAGAGCCTCATTTGGTCCTGGAATGTGTTTCGCCACCGTGCGCGACGCACGGCCGCTGGATTCACCGACTGCAACCGACAAAACTTGTATTCACACTTTCAATTTTGTTGTGAAATTTGGATAATTCGATAAAGAAACGCGTGTCTACTTACACAACTCTTCTCGGTCGAGGCTCCTCGAACCACCACCGAATAAGCCTTTGAAGAAACTCTCTTTAGGCGGTTCTGGCATATCATGGCCGATGAACAGATCACCCATCATCTCTGTCAATTCACCGCTAATCGAAGAGAAACGAAAATACAGATTGAATTATTATAAATTCAATGCTTATATAAGATATATCAATTTAATATGTGTGAAATGTTCACTTCTTCTATCGATTAGACAGAAAAAAGAGATAGTACCAGAATTCACTCGAAATGGAAAACTTCTGAATCTCCATAGGTGACGATAGATATAAACCATGGCCTCGGTTGCTGAAGCAAAGGGTCTTTGCAATCCTGGAAAAAAGATACGCGAAACAATGTTACTACAATGCATCATTTTACAAGTTGCAGGTTACATGTTCAAATGACAGTACGAAGGTACAACTGTAAAAGAGTGTTTAGTGTGCGTTTTTATATACATAGCGCGTAAAGCTTTGGTTAGTGGATAATGAAAATCATTTGAATAGTTATCGAGGGTACAAATCGCGCGGGAAAAACACTTTCCTACATGTAATTATTATGAAGCCTGTGTGCGGTAAAACCGGTGATATATCGACATATTGTATGTTGCGCACAAGGCACTGTGTGTTGTGTAGAGGTTTCTTATTGTGAGCTGTATTTCATAGATGACTTACTGATCGGTATCGCCATTAACAAAGAGTTGATGACCCCATATGGACAACATGGGGTCTACAATGCCCTGTTTTGTGGTCTGAAAACTGTGAGAGATTACAGAGACAGGAGGAAAGTGAACGCTCGACCATATACCGGTTAATATAAGATTCACGTTATTTCGTATAATTAGCATTAACCCTTAAAACAGCCAGCCCAGTCATTTTTAAAGAGATTCTTTATACTTTTCGTACGATATATCTTATTCTCTGCACATGTAGAAAACTTGTAAGTGAAACAGACGGATAATGATCAATGTTGCCTGAAAGTTTGTGTGGTGCAAGATTTTGCAAGTCGAAATTGTATTAATGGTATACACACAATGAAACGTCTCAAAATGAAAAGTAGAAAAATAGAACTTACGGATGAAGAAATGCTCCATAAAGAAATGGTAATTTTATATTTTATAATTATATAGCTTGAAAACGTGCGAGAAAGGTAACCACAATGGAACGTGCAAGTATTTCCATTTTAATGTAGCGTAAGTTTATTCCTTTAAGAAACTGAACCGCTCAGTTTGTTTCACAACGCTACGCCACTCTTTTCAAGTCTATGCATGTATGTTCCAAGAAACAGGAAGAGTGCAGTAGTAAGTGCTCATGAGAAACGCTACGAATTAAGCATGCTCTAATTGTGTTAAGGGTTAACGAGTGTTTTCATTATTGCAGAGAGAAGCCGCATGCTAACAGTATCAGTTAAAAGTTGTTAACTTATTTATCAGTAGATGCTCACACACGTGTATTCTTATGGGACAAATATACAGAATTATATTTATATAGAATGTTCCAGCATTAAAGACTTGAGAGTTTCTCGACTTGAATCAATCACACACGATTGCAGTCGTATTCTGAATCGTCAAAACAAAAAAAAAACAGACGTGCAAAGAATTGTGCATCAAGAAGACTCATTTTTGTCTCATGTGTGTCTTTGCATCGATTCTTTATACATAAGTCTACATAAAATCCTGATATACTCTGTGTTTATTGCTGTACCTTTATTGTATTCATTCTTTTTATCGAAACAATTAATTTTCTCAATTGAATTAGAAGAAATTGTTGTTAAGAAAAAATATAAGTATCTCGCAATAGAAGATTAACAATATATTATTAATTTATGTATTTTTGGAGAAATAGAAAATAATTTGTGGAATAATATATTCTCGAAGATGAGTATTTGATAAACGAACTATTATTCGATAATAGTTATTTGTCGCACGTAAATTTGATGATAAATTTTAAACTCGCATTTTTTAAAAGCTTACTGCTTTGTAAAAAAGATAAAGTTTAAGCGATGATAAGAATAAGCGAAATTTTTATAAGATTAGCCAATTTCATGCGTCGAAATAGTAATATAATATTGGAAAAATAAAAAAAAATGTATAGTAATCAACTATGTAAATAGAATATACCAACTTTACTATAATAAAAGCTGTAAAAAGATATAAGTATAAAAATTCCTTAAGTAATAAATAATTTTCGTTTATAAACAATAAGTTGCGGCCATCGTTTAATTTAAATAATTGTTGAATTTTGGAGTTCAATTTTACCTTTTATTAAAAAATATCTCCTATTTTCCGTTTTCTGATGAAAAGATTTCTAACAATCACGTATATACACCGTATTTACAGAAGTTTAAATTTAATATGATACAATACATTAACCGTGTTTTCGACTTGACAAATATAGTTTCTGCGTGCAAAGCGTTAGCATCAGGAATAATTTTAGTGACCGCGATGTATACACGAAGGATCTTCTTTTCTTTCAAAATATTTTACAGTTTTTAAACACATTCTTTAGGAGCCAAGAATACTTTTAATGCAAAATCATGATGAAGTGATTACTGCAAAAAATCAATCAATTCCTTTTGCAAACCGAATTATTGCTTTCGAACATGTCCGAAGAAATAAATTATTGAAAGAATGTTGATATTATTAACATCAGATTATATATATATATATAACTGCACTAGTACGTGTAAATAGATATACATCAAATTATTGTTTTAATATACATGTATCGCTAATATTATCATTCTGAACTTAGGATGTTTTGTTTAATGTTCTCTCTCTCTCTCTCTATTTATATATATATATATATATATATATATATAAGTGTAAACATTTTTGCAATATTACAATAGCATATAGTGCAATGCATCATGTGCAAGTATTACAACACTATTATGTTGTTTCGATAAGGATTATTAGAAAATATTACTTTTCTTACCTCAAATCTATAAGAGGTAGAAAATCGACGTCTATCAGTGGTCTAAGACTGGGCAGGCTATACGTTGTGACGTGACCATTAGAAACATAGCATACCAGGCAGACATTATCTGGACAGAAATATTTTGTTGATAAATTACATATACTAAATTAGTTACATGAGAAACAGCGTAACAACGATAAATCGTATAAAAGTGACATTTCTCTCTCTATTCTAGCTACAACACCTGAATCATCTAAACAATTGGCAATACCTTTCAAAGTCGTAACCTCCGCTTTAATTACGATATGAGTTTCCGCCAACTGTTGCCTATATACACAATTCTGAGAGGGTAATGCTACGACTCTCGCTTGTTTCTCCGATGCAAGCACAACGAATTGTCTATCTTCAAAAGTATCTCCAGTAACTTGTGTATTCGTCGACGGTGACATTCGGCTATTTGTGCATTTCCCTTGACTCTCTTTAACCAAAAACCCACATTATTAATATCCATATTGCACGTAAAATTTCTCAGATGGACACATCTGAGATAGGCTATCGTTTTTTTTTTTTTTTTAATAAGATTCACGAAATTAAGAAATCTCGCAAAAGTTTGAGTTATGTTGTACATCGACCTTTATTTCTTATAGATATACGTAATTATAGTAAAGGAGATGTAAAGCCTACTGTTGCGTTCTTTGCCATCCACATTTTCGTCTTTCCAAGATTCGAATGAATATGGAATCAACGCACCGTTGCAATCTAAGAACGACATGGAGAGGATACAACCCTTGAGTTTGAAAGTAGATCCATCTGCGTGCAATGAAAGACAACGTGAAACTTCATATCACATACACATGGTATAATCTTAAAGCTGATTAAAGCTGTCAAGACATGATGATTTGTGAGATTCTACTAAATATTGAATGTAACGAGGAAGGTTTACTTACTACAGGTAGACACAACCACTGGATGAGCGTGACGTTCTCCGTGAGCAGGTGTATTGAATACAACAGTTTGTACAGATCCCAGGGATGTGCCAATCCACAAAGTTGGCAAACCGTTTGTATCTTGAAAAGCAATTGTATTAATATGAATAATATATATAGTCTGTGTGAAAGAAGTGCTGCACGAAGAAGACTTTTCAAAAAAAAAAGTACTACTAATGATTTACAGATCTTAACAATGAAATATATACCGAACTACTACATACCACTTTTTTTTATATAAGAATCCGCAAATGTAAGGCAGCTTATGGTTTCCGTAGTGATATTTTCGAGGGACGACATACTCGAGCTCCTTGATCTTTGGAAAGAGCCGTCAAATTTGTCTACCCGACCAGCAATCCAAACAAAAAATTCTCGATTATTTATAGAATAAAATGCTTAGGATTTTCTCGATTTACTAAGAGGCATGCACAAATGGCTATTGAAATTATTTTTGACACGTTTGCATCGTCTTTACATGGTGTATATCGCAAAGTATAACTAGCGAAGTTAGAACATTTATCAGAAGTAGCAGCTTCAAGAGGACAGTAATAATAATGTTTGTGACTGAGAATGAAAATGCTGTTATGACAACGATGATGACGATGACAATAATAATAATAATAACAGCGACAGCAACAACAACAACTATCACGATTAGAGTTCCTTGACTGGGCAGTTCACATCTTAATACCTTTCATACACTTTATACTCATCAGAACTTATAAATATCAAGTAAAAGTCATAAATTTACACACAAACGCACAAAGACGCAGACACATTCACACCTACGTACGTACGTACGCACGCACGCACGCATAAAGTGTCATATCCAATTAGCGCGTAGAGTATCATTTACAGACCTAATTATTTTCATTGAAGTATATTAAATAAACGAGTGGTAAAGAGCACCACTCTCGCATGCACGTATCAAACATTTGAGTAATTGCTCTCGGCGAACATATCGTCGATAAAATTCGATCGAGTTCTCCTACTATAAATCTGTACGTTTTATGCAACTTGTAAGCCTGGTGAAATTTCGAGAAAAAAAATCTATAAGTTGCTCCCTAATTTAACGTGCATGTTTCCAGCCATAAGTCGTTTAGAAATACACAGTCGAGTATCATGTTAAGTAACGTATCAACATTCGTTGAACACAAATCAGTGCAGTATATTATTCAACACCGTACATATCACAAGATGAATATACTCCAAATAAAATATCATTTGGAACGCGATGAGAAAGAACACAATACATATAAAATGAATTTGTTCGTAGCGAGAGGCTTAAGGTTTGGGTATTGGTATGCACAAGGCACTAAAAAAAAATCACAACTTATTAATAATGGGATTCAAGTAGGGTCCCGTTTTAGAAGAGAGTTGTATAAGAATTGCTGAAATTTTCGAATAGCACAACACAATGAAAAGCAATGTTATAATATATACGAAAGAATCCGTTCACAAATGTGGACAGAACGATAATCTTGATCGTAAAAATAGTTGTCTTTTTTTTCTTATTCTTTTCAATCGAAACTATAAGAGCTGACCATTAATATATGACTTCTTCGGCGTACAATTGTTTGCACATTTATCTTGCACGGTCCACTTTTTCCACTTTAATATGTCCACACAGGGTGCGTTTTTTAGAATGTGCTAAGAAGTAATTGTTTCAAATGCAATGTTAGACCACATCTAAGAAGATATCACATAAAAGAAGCAAAAATCAAAAGTTTGCCACATAGGCGAAAACGAGAACAATAGGGAAGAGTACATCTCTTCGAGGGTGCAGTGTGACAGCTAGAGATCACGCAGTCCAGACGATGTGCCATTTTGTGTTTGTTCAGAAAAGATCCGCTAAAGAGCACGTTAGAAGGAAAGAGATGCATTGTAGTAAGAACTACCGAAGTGATTTTCAGACATTCAGATCAGTAAAGACCAGACAGTATCTATTGATTCTAGATAATAGAAAAATGTATGTCGTGCTGAAAGGATCTCAGGAACAACGTTTTGTTCGCAAGAATGTTCCACATTTTATGAATAATCCCAAATTTGTGTGTGTCACTATAATATTTTTCTAACAAATACTATGGAAGAAATATATATATATATGTATTAATAAAAAAATCATTATTAGAAATTGTGCAAGTTTCCGAATGAAACCTTATAAAAATTGATTTCAGAGAATGAACTAGAAATGAAGAGGAAAAATATCGGAAAAATCGGAGAAAATTTTAGGAAAAAATGCGTACGCAACAAAGTGTAAAAAACTTAAATTATTGTTTTCTCGTATCAAAACTGTTGAAACAAAGAAGAAGACGAAACATGAGCCGTAAAATAACGCTGCGCGAGAGATCCAGCACCCTCCGAGAAATTTTTCTGAGAAGAGTCATCCATAACGAAGTGAAACTAAAAGTCAAGCGATCAGAGAAGAAGTAAGTATAGCTTTCTCATTCGGTGTTACAGAGATAGTCGGTGGTCTACGTAGTCCATACAGCATAAATAATTAAAGTTACAATTGGCTGTCGATAATACTACCGAAGCTGCTATACTGTCTGGTGTTGGTGAGGATATTCTGGTAGTTCAAAGACGCTTGAGAGACGGCGGCGGGGCCCGAATCCACTTCGAAGTGGCTGGTAGCTGTACTCAAACACTTCTGGAGCTTCCTTATGCCCTGTGTGCGTGGGTGGCGTGGATCTAACGCGACACCCTTGCGAGACACCGTGTTAATATCTTCATCTGTAGCGCTAATCATGCCAACGGCATTACGAATACCCGAGCGAGTTATGCTAACACCGTCACTGTTGTAGGCGCCGTTGTTGCTGCCGCCGCCGCCGCCACCGGTGCTACAACCATCACTATTATCACGTATGTCACTTCTCTCACCACCAACACCCACTGTACTTCTTCCTGTCATCGGCAATACGCACATCCCGTTCATCTACAAATCAGTGACAAGTCAAACGTGGAAAAAGCATACGACTCGATCGTTGCTTTCGATTATAAGGTAAAGTTATGTGCGGATTGGGCTTTTGTGTGAAAATGTTTCAAGGAACGCGGGCGTTTCTATCAAACTTCCGTTAAAACGAAGTAGCAGAAGCGCGTAGAGAAGCCATTTTCCACCCTCATTTGCATTTTCGATGACGTATCGTACCTACGCATCTTATATCAATAGACAAAATATTATTTGTTGACGGTGTACACAAAGCTATATTAGCTTTTTCTTCATATTTCAGATGCATATACATACAGAGAAAAGAGATCCCCTTCTTTATTGTAATATTTATTGGTTACGGTGGAATAAATTGAATCATAAGTTTTATTGTTTATGCTCAATAAAAAAATATATGTATAATTTAAAATTAAGTAGCAGAGAGGCGTGTATTATAATTCATAATAATATCGTACTAGAACAAAGTCAAATAAAATTAAATCATAAATAATTATAAGCTGATGCCAAAATGTATATGTATCGAGATAAAATATATTATTGCGAAGATTTCTGAATCGTATAAACTGTTTCATAAGAGTTCTGTCGGTGTATATATTTCACACACATCCACGCATATATACATACACACTACACACACGCGCGAATACACACATAGTGTGCGATACATTGAAAAATAAATTCCCACCCCAAAATCAAAGAGACTCTATTGAGTATTAAAAATAATGAAGCTAGAAATATGACAACTCAGACATATATTTTAACTAGAATAAAATGCTTTACAATGCAATTGTTTCTGGTTCTTTATTATCTTGTAATATTCATGTGCAAAAAAGACGATTATTACTATCATTATTATATGATACATTCACACATATGTATATATGTGAAAATTTGTCTTAGGATATAAAGATTTGTAAGATTACTAGAAGTTTCATTAAGCAAAAAAATCCAAAGAGATTAAACCCTTTTTTCTTGTATACCTCATAACACAGTGTCTTGTTGCGCGGAAACGAACGACAACCCTTGATAAAAACAGATTGAACATTTCTTTTACTTAATACGACAATTCTGATTGTTTTTTTCGACTACTCGAAAAGTCGGAGAATTCTTGTACGAAGGAATAGTCATTGTTGTTGTCTGTATTAAGGATGATGTATGGAAGATCTCATAAGAGAAAAATGTCGTAATGATAAATATCGAAAAACACCTGATTTTGTACACATTTTGTACCGGTTCGCAGTTGTTTGCTATGTGGAATATCAGCATATTATGCAGAGTCCTCTATAGCAGTCAGTCAATGTTGAGGTAGAAAGAAAATGTGGACTTGCAAAGCGTCCTATAAAGAGCAACTGCCTATGACACATATTAATATGTGTATAAATTGATATATATATATATATATATATATATATATATATTCTTCATCAATAAAGAAAAATGTAAAAATGACTTTGTCTTGTTGTCATTGATGATGCCACGACCACCAGTGTTATTATTATTACTATTGCTATTTGCGTGCAAACCATCGAAAAAATCTCCAAAAGCTTTGAAAACAATGTTGTACCGAGAGAAAGGTGTCTGGATAATATACAGGAACAATAATTATAGGAAAGAAGAGAGAAGTCACACGCGTTAGTTGTATGTATAGAAATTTATAGGCGAATGAAAGTATGCTTGATATATTTTTTAGGAATAAATGAATAGTCCGCGTTCTTTACATGACCGAGCTCGACACATATCGACGATAAATTACTGCCTGTCAATTTGTCATGTGTAATTGTATATCCTGATTGAAATCTTGGTATCAAGGAGTGTACTTTTCTCTCGGTTGTAAGAGACAACTGCCAAAATATGTAAAACCTTGTTTTTACCTGAATCGAGCTTGCTGTCAGGGAAGACCGCAAAACTGATTTGAACCTGAAAAAGCGTTAAAGTAGAATCTTTTCAAATTCGCATTGCAGTGTAAAGTGTGGATGAAAGACTCGTCGCTAGTACGAACAGGGTCGAGTTACTTCCTGCTGATATTCCCGTGGGAATATTTCCCAAAATTTGCGAGCATGAGATCAATGTTTGCAAGGAATAAACGTAGCCATAAAACTTGAAACGAGGTTGACACCAATGGGTACCAAGGATCAAACGGGAATAATGCACTCTCAAAGTATCTACTATGCATTCCAGGTACTGGTAACCTAGGGGTAAGAGAATACTAGAAATCTTAAATATGGTGTGTGTGTCTGTTTTCTGACCTATTGATCGATTGTCAGGGTGAATGAGTTGCAAACTAAGAATTGTTCGGTAAGGTAATTTTTTAAGGGGACGCATTCGATGTAATTTAGCGAGTACGAAATGAGACGTTGACATATTTTCGCTAGATATAAATTTTTCTGAAAATAATACATCACATTTACGAATGCAAATTTAACAGCGCGGAGATATTTGCGGCAAAATGTTTGCACAGCATAATTTTTCGCAGTCTGCCCAATAGTCTTACAAACTTGCACCCTCGTTTTTCTATGAAGAATGGCGAAACTTGTAACTATCATTATAATATAATAGGTACAAGTTGTAACACTGACCTTGTTACGTCAACTAATAATTGACAAATTGGAAAATTTCCTGCTTACGCGTGAATTCGTAGTGTTTGTAGGCATCTTCTGTGTGCAATCAAAGCTAGGAATATGTTTTAAGAAATTATTTCCAGCATATATCAGCGTATTATCGCGGATTACCCTCTAGTAGAGAAAAATGTCTGCACTCTTCTAGAAATTTTGAAGTTTTCTCTTCATTACATATCGAAGGAACATCGACACACTTCTCGCTCTAATTGTGTGACGGAGTTTTATCATAATTATGACCGAATTTATTGACTGACCATTATATTAGACTCTACATTTTGCGTGACCAGATCTTACGGAAATCTCTTATTCCACATAACTATATGGAACAATAAAAAGATATATACTTATTAACCAATTACTTTGTATATCAGCAAATCTCGCAATTAACGAGTTTTACAACGCTTCTATTATCGAGTTCTTGTATGCAAAGCCTTGTTTTTAAAAAGCGATAATTATAAATAATCACCCCTTTGTTCTATTAATATCTAGTAGTATAAGAAATAAGAAAATAATCGCGGAAATTATGTCTATATTTAAATAAGATGTATATAAATGAATAAAAATAAATACGTAAGTAGTTATTTTCGCACTGTATGTTAAAAAAAAACACATATAACACATGCCCTTGAAATACACGATGAACGTGAAATAAATTGTTATTTTTAATTTTTCAATAAAATATAGAGATATATATCAACAATGTTTAAATTGCAATATTTTAACAGCACTGCTAGTCTGATATGAATTCTATTAGACATGCAATAAGTAAAGAATACTAATATTGAGTAACTATATGAAAAGTTGCGAGCTATTTGATTTAGTTTTATGTATATAAATATATTGTTTAGATTTATGTGATCTGTATATATAGATTTATAAAAAAATAAAAAATTCAATAAATTATCAACATCAAGACATCTATTCATATGAGACTAATCTGTTGCTCGCTAATATTTAGGTTTCTGAGGGTTTATTATGATTTCCTTGTAAGAAGTCACGCGATAGAAGTGCCCATTATTAACTAAATATTGAGACTGATGTGTGTTTCACATAAACCTTTGATGATGACATGTTGTAATGAAAGCCAATATTGAGTAAGAAAAAGAAGATATCATTTTTTATCATTGTACATTGTCATGTGTAGTTAAATATCCAATTTTTGAATTAGCTGTATAATTAGGTCAACATAAGATGTCAGTTCCAAATGTACGAAGCATTCATTTCATACATTTGTTTAATTAATTAATTGTAATAATTTACTCAATCTTGGCGGAGATGCAATTAGTATGAGTCATGTAAATATTTCCTCTGAAAATAATCTTGTACGCATCTAAGAGCATCCTAGGCCTTGTATTAATGAAAGAAAAAAAAAAATCAGAGGCAGAAAAGCACGTTCAGGACCAGCCGAGCTCTCTCTATGGTTAGTCTACACCCACCACATGTTCTCAGTCACAGATACAGATGCAGAGTTTTATCGTTAATCGCTTGCCGATCAAGAAAGATTTTGACCGTTAATAAGATTAATTGTACGCACACATTCACATTTAACGTGAAAATCTAATTAAGTCATATCTCTAAGGACACACGGACGACACATAGCGCTCTTCTACATTAATTGCAAACACTTACTGAATCTTCTTATAAGATTGCAGGTGAACGATTCGGATGTAACGCTCTCTTCGCACCTTAGGTCGCAAACAGTCGTCTCATTCTTGGGAAATTTCAGATTCGGCACTGAGAGCAAGCGGTTATCTCTCTTCGTTTGCTTCATCTTGGCCATACGCTTCAGTCTCGGCGGTTTAACTTCGTGTTCAGGCAAGGATAGGTTCATCGGCCTCACCGCCTCAGTTTTCATACTAATATTGTCGTTGTTTATTGTCGTCATCATCGTCGCCGTTGTTATTGTCTTTAGATCTACGCTTTCCGTTGGGCTTTTAGTTTCTTGAATCTCTCGCTTTCCATCATTTATCTCGGGATTTTCGAGCCCGGGCGATTGATTTTCCGGCGACAAGGAGGATTCAGAATCGACACTTTCGACCGGCGATAGTGAGCGACTTGTGCTGGCCGCTTCGCTCGTGTTGCAGTAAAATACAGAAGACTTTTGGTTGCCAGAATCGCCGCCTACTTGTTGGCACTGGGGTACTTGCATGAGCCCCGATGATGAGCTCTTTCGAGAAAAAATAAATAAAAACGTATATCGTAAATTGTAAACATCGTTTAAAACTACGAAACGGAAGAGCGTGCAAGTACGGAAACCGGTTTCCGACAAGCGTATATAAAATATAACTCTCATAAAGTTACAAGCCAATGAAGAAAGATGCGTTGACATTATGTCACAGCTGTAAATACATATCGCAGGTATCATGAGACGCAACGATGCGATGGCTGCTGTTGCACTTTAAGTTGATATAGCAGTATATTAATAAGCATAGTCGAGAAGGAGAAAACTGCTTAAACGTTAAAGTGGCAAGCCTATGCGATAAACATTTCGCGAAGGCATGATCCAATAATAATGAAAACATAAAACAACTTAAAATTACTGACTTTTGTATGTTGGTATGTACTCGCGGATGATACAAAGAACGATAAGTAAAGCATACAAGTACCCCATTCTGAGAAGACACCAAGGACGGTGTAAAAGTATTTTTGATCTTCAAATCAACCTTGCTCAGTTGTCTCTTGAGACTGAATCTCTTCCAACCTTGACTTTTCTGACACTCGTCGCCATTAGGAAGGTTCCCTGTCTTATTAGGTTCGTTCATAGATTCCTCCCCACTCGGTTTATCCTTACTGATCTTAGTCTGACTTTCATTACGAAGGCATTGTTGCTGTTGCACTTGTGTGGAATCTGCTATCCTTGTGATTATTGGCTCGGATTCCATTGCGGATTCTCGCTGGCTCTGATGAATTCAAGATGTTGGACTTTGTACGGTCAATCAGTTCGCAGGTAAAAAGAAGTAAATTATACATTTGACCTATTTCTAAGAACTCTAAAGATGTCTTTTTGTGCAATTTTTGCGCTCTTGTGTTCCGTAAGTGTTCACCAATAGTGGTGTAGACTAATCCTTTATATCGTGCTGTTACATGGTCTGCCGTGTATGTAAACGCGTAGAATTTTTGTAATATGCCTAAGACGAGAGAGAAGCAAATTTAAACCGAAAATTATCATATATGTATGTGGTCACTTGTCACTTCCCAGGCTCAAGATGAAAATGTGAAAATCTTTTTTCGAAGAGTGCAGACAATGATGGTTTTGGATACAAATCGTCTGCCTATAAACGAAATGCCTAAGATGCTCATAGAAACGTAGGTCCTCGTATTTATGACATCGCTGAACGATGAAGCACGCACGCACGCACGCATACGTAACATATATAGTATATATTATACGTGTGTGTGTATATATATATATACACACTATATATATTCTATATATACACATATATATTCTATATATACACATATGTATATTTACATCTATATTTATTGAGCATGTGCGAAAGATGCAAATATTGCAAAGAAAACCGACCATCGTCTTTGTAGAATAGAATCTATGAGTAGCTGAGCCATTTTTTACTAGTAATTTTCATCTCACTCATTTTAAAGGTAAATAGAATATGTTAGAGAGCAATTTAATAAGTACTATGTGCAATATATGCATTACATCAGTAAGATGGCAGTACTATGTAACGATATAGACAAGCGTGTACAGATTACATATACAAAAATGTTACACGTCTATCTAATTACTTAGCAGAAGCTATATAGATACTCTGCATGATTTGACAAATTTATTTTACAATCATAAGGCGGAATAAAATCATAATCTTTACCAACATTTACAAAATTTTGTGACACGGAACAAAATGTACATTAAATTAATTTTGAAACAGCTTTATTTTAGCAATTAATTTAATTTGTCATTTTTATATTAACCATTATACACATATACATAATCTCTACTAATGATGGCTAAATTAAAAAATAATTATATACAGTAATGTATTAACCGTCAAATTTTCTAAAACCGATACTTTCTATTTCAAAATTTCTAATTAAAATATTAAAATATATTATGTTACACATCTATTAAAAAAAAAAAAAAAAAAAAAAAAAA
>NW_014554836.1:218477-219826 GCF_001313825.1 Dinoponera quadriceps | reverse complement strand
TATACATTATATTATTATACTTTTTTTGTAAAAATCTTGTTACTTGTTATCTACACTTACAAATTTTTCATTTCTCTCTAACACAGTACAACAATCATACATACTACTATCAATCAAATGTTACTTTATGACAAACACAGTGTTAATTAATTTTAGCTAATATATGTCAAAGCATGTATATATACAGAGTTCCCGTACAAGAATATTATTCGATAATAATATTCTATCTCTAATTTATCCTTAGTAACATTCTCAAGCATGATTTTTCTAAATAAATTATGTTTTCTTTCAGCTCATTTCTGATTCAAGATTTGCCAACAAATTTAACGATTTCCTATTACATATGATACGTGTATATATTAAATTACATGAACACAGAAAATGTTGAATGAACGCGCGCGCGATTTATGTTCCAAATATATTTTTCCTCATGCATTACTATGTTAATCAATAATTTTTGATGATATGAAAATGTTATAAATGTATCATTATCGCATATGTACATATATATGTGTGTGTGTGTGTGTGTGTGTGTGTGTATGTGTATTAATGCATATATGCCCACACGCGTATATGTACATGTAACATGTAACACACTACATACATACGCGCTATATGTATTTTTTCTCAAAGAAAATTAATTATAATTTATCACGTCAACTTATGTTTAATAACACTTACATAATATTATTTTGATGATAAAAGTATAAAATTTGCATTTACATTTTTTTATATCAAATCTATGCACATGCACAGATCCCATCAAACGTTTATGTGAGAACCATTGTTGTTCTTATCTATTAAGTAACTACATAACATTTCTATCACTGTTTTTATCTATATTCCTCCTACTTCTTTATTTTTCCATCCGTATTAAATTTCTACATTCAATATTTTATCACATTTTAATTACATTATTTATTAACAGAAACCGAACATTATACTATCGATGCTACCTATTCAAATAAGATTAATGTTTTTAACAGAGCGACATTGCACAACACANTTAAGTATAACGAAAAAGACCACTGTTCCTATATATATATATATATATATATATATATATAAAGAAAAATGTTTGACATTAATTATACATATTAATCACACAGCCGATTTTCAATATTTGGCCATTGTAATTAGGAAAATTTCTTTTAACAATAAAATATAACACAATATTAATGTTTTCATTACCTTAGTATCTGGCATCTTAGAAATACTGATATTATATAGAGTCATCTACATTTGTAACCAATTTTTATTTTCTCTGCATATAACGATAATATGCGAAGTAAAGGGAAAAAGTTGTGACAACGTAATTTATAAAGATTTGCAGCACATGGAAAATGACA